>NW_025321100.1:0-114841 GCF_019176455.1 Solea senegalensis | reverse complement strand
CCAAAAGAGACAGAAGGTTAAACAGATATTTGGCTACTTAACAAAAGGGTCATCAAGTGTTTTATTTTATATGTTTGCTGCTTTACCTCACCATTAGACAGTGTGTCCTGACTGAAAATGTTGTGAAACAATCAGTCTCTATATATATAGTATATATATATATATACACATTTTATTAACATTTTATCATTAAATATTAGTGTAAAATCAAAGTTGATAATGTGGCAAAACCTCACACAACCACACTCCACAAAACCATGAGCCATCTCTAGGATTATTGATGAATTTCTTCATAAATATAGGGGCAATTATGAACATTTACTTTAGCCTCTTACATAATTTAAATCAAATGTCCTCATTTATGTAAAAAAAACCTTTTTTTTTAAATCAGAAAATACATTTACAGGAGATTATCTTTGCCACGTAAGTCTTCAAAAGACAGATTGGTGATAATTGGTATATCTGGAATTCAACACATCATAAACAGGTTGTCCTGCAGGTCAGCACAACCTCTCAACAATGAGGGAAACAACAAAAACCTGCAATCAAAATTCACTCGAGTGAATCTTTGGTTGCACAGGTCACACTTGTGTTTAGCCTTTCCCTCACCTCACTCAGACATCAGATAAGCTCTCTTTTGGGGTCTAATGTTATGAGTTCCCTCCAAATCCTACCACAGACTTGGTTTTCCTGCAACACCCTAACCCTTCCTAAAGTAGAGAACACAATTTGCTTACGTAAATAAGCCGGGGGGGAGAAGGCACATGGAGCCAAAGGTGAGACCCTCTTGCAATATTTCACAACTGGAACCATTGTTTAGCGTCAGTACCATTTGTTGCGATGCAAAGTAGTTTCCGTTCTCTGTTAATGGCCTGAGACAGTAAATTTCTTGTTACCAGGAGGGAACAGACAGCTTACTGGCAGGTAGAGGAGAACATGACAAAGAAGGAAAGAAGAAAAAAAAAAAAGTCATGAAGACTGGAGCTGATGTGACTCAAACAGTGCATCACCTTTGTTCAACAGCAGAAAACAACATGTTGTCATGGACGATATCCCAGGACATTTACGGCATTACGGCATATTTTTTTTTTAGCCATTATGGTTTCAAGTGGCGTCTTCTTTTGGAAGGAAAACAACCCAAACACATTAAGCAGTTTCATGTGGTGATCGTGTCTGTCACATTGAAATCCAGTCCAAAGCAAGTGTTAATACTCCATGTTAAAATTGCATATTTAAATTGACCCAAATAAACACTAGAAAGACTGTATTTGGTAAAGTTGGGGTTGCAACTTGTTTGTACTGTTGGTAATGTTTGGCCTTGATGTGTAAAGGTATACTAATAAAACAGTTGTTCGCAAAAAAAAATTGGAAACTTTCCATGGGAAATTTGTGGGAACTAACAGGAATGAGATGGACATTTTCAAAACTTAAGTTTGGGAATTTAAAGTACAGTTGGTACCTAATATATTGTAGCATGGGGGCATGAAAATATTTCTGAGGACAAATTGAAATAGTATTGAGAACCTGATCATTTTATTTTAGTTGTCCTGCCCTGCCTCTCACAGCCCCCCTGACAGCTCACGGTGCCCCCCCCTCCCAGGGGGGCCCACCCCACTATTTGTAAGTACTGGCTTTAACAATCAGATACGATGCAAATCATTATTTATTTATTATTTACTGTCTGGCACTTTTTAAATTTCGTTGTACAGGTTACAATGACAATAAAAGGACTATACTATATACAAATTTTTTCCAAAAAGCAATTTTCCTATAAATCACACTGGTAAAAGTGACACCTCGAGACAGACATCTTACTATACTTTTATGGAGTTTCATTTTTGTAAAACTTTCCTAAAAGGACATAAAACGTCTGGAAAAACCTTGTATCCCAGAGGGACACAAAAAAATTCCCATGGAAGGTTTCTGGAAATTTACTGTTAATTTTCCACCATGTCACAAGAATGTATCTGTATTGTATATACTTAACAATATGATAGATAAAACAGTTTATTGCCAAAAACATGGTGGAGTTAGATTATAAACTGGTTAATTGAATAAATACATGAATTAAAAATAAACATCCAGTCTCATATTTGAACCTGGCATTACTCAGTGAGCCAGGTTTCTGTTCTGGTAACATTCATAAAAAAGTGCATTATAATGAGACAATGCCTTTACTGGTGGTGTCTCGAAGAGAAATTCCCTGACTTTTATCGGCAACTGTGAGTCATGCAGTTATTAAAACTTTCCAAAAGCACAACAAAGATTATGATCTTTACGTTTCAGTTTTGCCCACTTGATAACCCCCACATGGCTCAAAGCGTATCAAAACATCAGCTCCTGCCTCTTCCTCTCTGAGCTGCTACGGCCATGTTTGTGTTTGGAGTCACAACAACAGAAATGCCTCCCGATGAGTAAAGGTGAGGCCTCTAAGACAGAGCATGGACCGACTTCCCTCACAAACATGCAGCCTGCGAGGACGTCCGCTGACCCACCCTGTTTTCCATTAAAAGATCTCGCAGCATAGTCACTCACTGTCATCCCCACTCTCTCTTCTGACTTTTGCCTCTCATCTATTTTTAGCATCTTGTTTTCGTGCAGTTATTGTAAGCGCTGCAGTGACTTCATGACAATACATGTCACTGGTGGGACATGGGACAAGTGCTGCTCTTTTGTTACAAAGCAGGAATAACCTGGGGAGCGCAGGTAGACGGGAGGTCACTGAAGGGCGGCAAAATTACAAAAACTGATGGTGGCGGTGTGTCATTATGATTAATAATCATTTTCAAAAGAGTCTGCATTTAACGCACAGGTAACACAGCACAGGTTCAGTAACCTATGATGGACAGTCACAAGTACATTTACTCAAGTACTAGAAAATATTTCAATTTACTTCGCATATTCACAGTATTGATACAAAACATAATCAGCAAATATACCACGTTTCATAAAAGACCAGATAAAAAAGACACTAGAAAACAATGCACTAGTTTAATGTACATACCTGATTCTGTACAAATGAAATCCTGCTCTAACAAACAAGCTCAAAGCTACAGTATAGCGCTGCAAACTCATACAAACTCAACACATTTCCTAAAGACATGCATGAACAATTACATCTGTTAGTGACAACCTGCTGCTTTTAGTGTGTTTTTGTACATCAAGACTTCTTGACTATGTTCACTTAAGTCTCCTTTGCAAGAGGCTCAGGTGATAAAACTTAAATTCAGAGACACTGTATATGAAGTCGATGGCTCTGCTGTTATGAAATGAAAATGGACTTTTGATATGAAAAATGTTACTCAACTCTAAACCAGAGAAAAATTCGGGGGGGGGGGTCATAAAATTAACTACACGTCCAAGTTTGACATTTTTGTCATATGAACATACAGATGTCTTTTAAATGATACAGTAAAACTGATTGATTTTCAGAATGTGTGTAGTGACTGAGGTCCTGAACTCTGAGAGTCATTGTCAGAAATGATCGAGCAATTAATTTTTATGGCATGTCTAATTTTAAAGTTTTGTTTTGAAAACTGGATATTGCTAAACCTGCATGCGTGCTTGATGTGAGCTGTTTTGGTGCTAGAATACAGGGACACTCCACGGCCGGTTTGACCACGGAGACGCAAACGTCGGCTCATTTGTTTACAGTCTGTGCCAAAAAAGGAACTATAACGTTCTACTTTGTTGACAGTAAAGTAAAGCAATTAACCTAGAATTCATATTCATCATATTTCACCAGAGGAACTACTTGCTAGTCAGCGTCAATACAGAGGATCACAAATTCAGAAGCCGTCATCTGTACAGACCATGAATATGCATGTATCCAATGATGAACAGACAGACCACCATAGCATTATCAAAGGTACTCTTGCAAAATTGTTTTCCAAGACAATAATTCACTCAGTCAGCCTCTTCTATGATGCTCAAGTCAGAGGTTCTCCATCTTGTTTACCACTGTAACATTTGTCAAACTGGTGTTAATGCCGAGTGTCCAGCTGTAATGACGCCAGGGGATGTGCTTGCATAAATACAGACACTCGGAACCAACAAAGCCACCCCCCAGGTTTTTTTCTCACTATTATATAGATGTCAAAATGGTTTAAACAAAGGAAAACAAATAACTTGCACAGGTTGGGATGTTTACAGAGTCAGTGGCATTAGGCCAGAACAGACCTGAGTAAAATATTTATAGCAGTGCATCCACCCATGCTCATACAAATCAAATACGTATCAACAGTTATCAGGAATATAACCAGACATGGGCATAGTTGGCATATTTTAAGACAGAGAAATGGTTTAAGATATCGTCAGAGTTTGTTTTAGATTGCAGTCCCCGTTTTGAACAAAGGTGAACTTCCTTTGCTCCGCCTGTGGCCAAGGCCTCAGAGCGATGATTTAATGTCACGGCTAATAATGAAACAAACAGGGTGTCGTGTCTGCTCCACATGACCCAGAGCTGGAGCGGGCACCAGGAGGCAGAGCCTCGCACCTCAGTCAGTGCTAAATAAAGATACACTTGATGGAGACACGGGGATAACATAAATCAGGATATCCCATCAGGGGTGACAAAGAGCACCATTGTTTTGGTTCAAGTGGGCAGTCATCCTGACAGACGGTGTACACTGGACATGGGAGAGGACAGGAGGTTCTCCCCAGTGAATCTTGGCCTGATGGGTCATGTCAGAAAAGGTCGTTATTTGTGTGGTTACACAATGTGACGACTGTCAAGGGGACCACACCTCGACCAAAACTGAAAGGAACCCGTTTATCTAAAGCGTTACTTCATGACAAGACAACTGGTTCCTCAGGAAGTTTTAGGGCTGTTTACGTTAGATAATGTAAATTGTGTTTGATGGGTTAGCATGCACATGGTATCACAACATAAAAGCTTAATTATTAAGGCTAACACATACAATCCTGATCAGAAAACTATTAAGTTTGAAAACACCATTTTCATTCAGAAATGTATAGGTCTCGCTAGACAGAAACATTTGAAAACAAAGAACTGCATTAATTTACAATTTGGTTCAAATATCACACTTTTATATAAACAGCCTAATTACTTAAACAAATACATGGCAACATGTGTACCTTAAAAATCCATCATACTAATTTCACTGTTTTATGGACTGTTAATTTAACACAACGTTCTGTTAACACAATCAGTGTCAGGAGTGTGATACAGGAACCAAGTGTAGGTAAAAACCAGTTTAATTAATGAAATGATGGTAAACTAAAGCGTAAATAAAACAAGAACAAATCAAAAGAGCACACAGGTAAAGTAAATTAAACAAAAAAACAACTTACAGGGGTCAAACCCAAAGGGAACAGGAGATGAGGAGCAAACCAGCAAACAAGAGGGAGAGACAACTAGAAACAGGTGAAACTAATTAGGGCGGGGCATGTAATCAAAAACAGCAGACAAAGACCATATAAAGTGACAAGACAAGCGGTGAGCATCCAAAACAAAACAGGATGTGTCAAAATAAAACAGGAAATTCACAAAAAAACAAGGACAAATACAAACCCCAGTAACTACAAGATTAAAAAAATAATTAAAAAGTAAACCAAATCAGGAAAATAAGACCAAATAAATCAAAACACACGAAAATTCCCCTTTTCATTCTCAGTAGAGGAGAAATCAGCTTCCTGTTTACACTAGAACACGTATGTTCACTGGTGTCATCTGCGCTTTCATGTGAGTTATTGTAGATGGAGATTACTTCTTATACAGGACGAACATATCTCGTTTAGTAGTCAAATGTAGTCTCATCTCCAACAATAAATACAACGACACACCATACATACACACCATACCATAAGATAATATAAGATAAGCTAAGATAGTCCTGTATTAGTCCCACAGTGAAGAAATTTATATTGTCACAAATACAGTAAAGATAAAGATAATGAATAATAAACATGCATTTCCACGTGTAAATCCATGTGTCCTTCATGTCTTCACTTTTGATGACGTGGGTGTAAACGGCTGAAATCGAGACGTTAATTCCGATCCTCATTGTTTTCTGTCGGGTTTGTCTTTGAAGTTCTGAGAGGTATCTCATGCACGGCAGCGTCACGACACACCTGATGCTACGACGACCAGCGCAGTGAACACACGGGCGAGGATATGCTGTGAGAACACCATGACTGTCTCACTTTGTATCAAGCAGTTGTCTTTTCTTTTTTACGTATCGTTGATGCCTCTTAAAGTGATAGCTCAGGTTTTATGAAGTGCTGTTGTACACTGTGGAGCACTGACTGTGCTGAGCACGCCACCATAGTGAAGAAGCAGCCCGACACACGGACACTACTGAACATGGCTGCCAGCAGGACATTGACCTCACCGTTGAACAGCCTGTTCACTTTGTTTTGCTCTGTCGGCGTCCACAGAGAGAACCAGACGTTTTGTTGTGCGCCCCCTGCTGCCTGTGACACGTCACAGCAGCTCCCACACAATAAACATGCTGATTTTTCTCTCTGGACTTTGGTATGACAGAGTGATTCAGTGGCGGACATATTGTCATGATGTCTCATAGACTACCTTGGACTACAACTGCCTTTTAAAACCCCTGAACTATCCCTTAAATCCATCCCATCCATTATTACTACGCCCTTCTGTGCGAGGACATAGTGGGACACTGTCGTGGTTCACGTGGCCCGTTTATTGGTTGATAGGTCACATGACCTACACGGTGTAAAGCAGGTGACGTGTGAACCGCTGAGCCACCGTGAACCCCTGACAGTTTGGTTGTGTTTGTAATTGCTTAATGTTCTACAAACTCACAATAACAGAGATTTGGGAGAAAAAATGAGGTTAAAATCTTCAGTGAAAATCAAATCATGGTACACATTATGAACACTTTGTGGCTGATATAAATACAAGGTATCGTGAAGCCCTCGGGAGGCTAAAGGAATCTGTTGATTTTATTGTCAGAACATGAATTAGTTTGAGTCATAAAATGAAGATAAAAATGTTAATCATTTCTTCCTCAAATGTTTTATTTTCTTTACAAACCAAAGATATTTTCACACTCTTCAATATTAAAATTCTGATCAACGCTATTGTGATTCAAACGTTAAACACTTGAAGGACCTCAGTTGTTGAAATGTTTGAATTTAAAGGTGAATTCAAGGGTGACGGAAAGATCTGCTTTAAAACAGATTGTATTTGTGTCATAACGTCTAAAACTACATGAAATCTAGAAGAGTCTCAGTGTTAGTGTTAGTGCTGGGACGACATGGTTTTGTCCTGGTTAGTTTGTATCTTTTTACTTAAAACCATTATTGAATGTTATGAATGAATGAGTCAGTAACCCTCGAGTTATTCTTGGTTTATTCCAACCATCTAAACTGAATGGGACGGGGAAACATAGCTGCTGTAATTAGCTGCTCATGCTAATAATAAAGCAAATACAATCAGGCTAAGTAGAAGAGAAAGTGTGTTTGTAGCCTAATGATGAAGAGTAATGAAAAAGTAAAAGACTGGGATCATGGTCTTCAGACTTGACTGAATGACTTATTTAGACATTCCAAATAAACAGTCAGTTCTTTGTTAATGGTTTAGTCCAAAATGGTTTCAACATCCAACACAAAAGCAGCTTCATTCACGACGAGCAGCAGCCTCGACCTGCACTCATGTTCTCCGTCACAATCGAAGACTTACGTCACCGCTCTGTGTGTGTCTGTGTGTGTGTGTGTGTGTGTGTGACCCACGGAACGTTGTTGCGTTTAACATGTAACTCTTATCCAGTCAGTGAGCGGTTACACTTCAAAGTGACACGGAGGAAACGTCATAGCTGAGCACACGTGCGTGTCTTACCGTGTCGTGTCGTGCAGGTGGATCGATGACGATGACGATGAGCGGCCCTCGAACAAACAGCCGTGGAGTCAGTTTTCTGACGTCGTGTGAAAAAGTTTCGCTCGCTCCACTTTGAAAGCAACGTGCGCTTCCGCTTCTGCGTATGACGTCACTCACGGCGCGCGGCATAGAATTAAACTGAATAGATCGGCCCATTGTCACCGGTTCACGATCTAGAGAGTCCGTGGTCATCGTTGCCAACGGTGAAACATCACTGCATGATAATAATTAGAAAGCAAATACAAACATGGAAGTTGGAACCTGAACAACATTAAGGTTTTTAAAGAATAATCATGAACTGTACCTGCAAAAATACGCCTTTACTTCACGTATCTGTTGAGTAACATCAACAGATACGTGACGCAGGTTCTTATGCTGCGCTGCATTCACATCAGGACTGAGGTCAGAGTTCACCACGCTCCACTTCATGCTTCACGTGCTATTTTTCTAAAAGATGTCACACCACTAATTCATCTTAAATGTCAAAGAGGAGTTTTAAGACACAGAAAAGTTACTTACTTAAAAAATCAGCACATTGTTGTACAATATTTAATAGTTCAGAGGATGAAGATATGATATTTGACTTACTGCTGTCGCGTTTAGTCGTACTTTATTATGGAAGACGCTGTTGTTAATGTGATAAATCCACTGATGACTCATGAAAGCGAATCAGAAGAAAATGAGTGAATACTTATGTATTTATATCAGTCACAAATGCAAAAGGACATTTTGTATCCCAATTACAGTCAGCGTCATCTTTGTGCACTTTGTGCTTTAAAACCATCCAAAACGAAGCCTTTCATGTTTCTTTCTGCCTCAATTCACTTTATAAATTGTACTTTCATCCATGTTTCAACTGTTTTCTGTTTTAAATGTTTTGTTTTCACGCAGCTTCTGATGTGAAAGACACAGCTGATCACTGATTACCCTCTGATATTGTATGTAGCATAGGGCCGGGGGGGGATTGGTAATGGGAGATTATACGTGTTCTATCTGAATAAAGGGACCTCTAATCTGTGTTCTGTCTTTGACCCTTGAAAATAAACCATGAGCTTGGAAGTGCCTAATCATACAACTGATTTAAATTCTTATTTGAAGCTACAACTTTGCTTTTGTTCCATGTGAGGGATTTCACATAGAGATTTCTGTGTGTGTGTGTGTGTGACACTTTCTCTGTTTCAAACGTTACTTATTCACCAGCTTTTTTTGACATCGCCAGCGACAGCAGCTGTTTATTCATCACAAACACGTTTAGTGATTCCATCACTTGTCTTCTTTGCTTCTACTGATTATAAAAAACATGGTTCCAATAATATTAAGTGTAGAAAAGTCCTTTATAGAAACAAACTGACCATTAATAAATAGAACTGTGGTTTAATAAAATACTTTTAACCTCTATGTTGTGTTTACAAGTCAACCAGACTATATGATAAATCATATTGATTACAACACTACTACCTTAATACAAACAAAAGCTATAGTTGGTGATTTACGGTGTAGTTATGAATGTCCTTCATCACACTGACACAAATGTGTTCAGTGACTCATTCAATTCCTTTGGCTCTCAGTTCATCTGCCACTCGACTCAGGTAGTCGGGGTCCGGGTAACCGTAGCTGCAACACAATCACAAACATGAGGTTATACCACTTTATATGGACCATGCTGAACACTGAGTCAGGGTCACGTCAAATGAAAACTATCATCCACTGCTCGGGTTTTTCTCCCACATTTATATCAAATCTGCTGATTGTCTTGAAATGAAATGAATGTTCAAGAGGCCAAATAGATGCTGACCTCTGACCTTTCAAACTAAAACAACAATGTCTTTATTGGTGAATTTAACCCAGCCTTTTTAAAGGGTTTGCCCTTGACCCGTCCTGCGGTTTGAACCAGCAACCCTCCGCTTACAAGCCCAATTCCTTCCCTCTTGACACCCTGCATGTGTCGTGCTCCAACAGTTTGAAGTTTTAACGTTAGAAACACATTTGAAAACATCTGCACCGTTAAAGTGTAGCAGAAAAGCGAGGCTTCAGTTTAATGATTACACTTCAGCCGAGGTCCAGAACGTCACAGCTGGTTCGGGTCAAACCAACGACGCTTGTGTGCCTCACAGCAGAGAAGAGCCTCACACCAGCAGAGAGAGAAGAGCCTCACAGCAGAAGAGAGAGGAGCCTCACAGCAGAAGAGAAGAGAGCCTCACAGCAGCAGAGAAGAGAAGAGTCTCACAGCAGCAGAGAAGAGAAAGAGCCTCACAGCAGAAGTGAAGAGAAGAGCCTCACAGCAGCAGAAGAGAAGAGAAGAAGGGAGCCTCACACACCAGCAGAGAAGAGAGAAGAGAAGAGCCTCACAGCGGCAGAGAAGAGAAGAGCTCACACCAGCAGAGAAGAGAAGAGCCTCACACCAGCAAGAGAAGAGAGAGAAGAGCCTCACACCAGCAGAGAGAGAGAAGGAGAGAGAGAGAACGGCAGCAGAGAGAGAGAGAAGAGTCTCACAGCAGCAGAGAGGAAGAGAAAGGCCTCCAGCAGCAGAGAAGAGAAGAGAGCTCAGCAGAAGAGAGAAGAGAGCCTCACAGCAGAGAGAAAGAGCCTCCACAGCAGCAGCAGAGAAGAGAGAGAGCCTCACAGCAGAAGAGAGAGAAGAGCCTCACAGCAGCAGCAGAGAAGAGCCTCACAGCAGAGAAGAGAAGAGCCTCAGCAGCAGAGAGAGAAGAGCCTCACAGCAGAAGAGAAGAGGCCTCCTGAGCCTCACAGCAGCAGAGGAGAGAAGAGCCTCACAGCAGCAGAAGAGCCTCACAGCAGCAGAGAAGAGAAAGAGCCTCACAGCAGCAGAGAGAAGAGCCTCACAGCAGCAGAGAGAGAGAAGAGCCTCACAGCAGAGAGAAGTGAAGAGAGAGAAAGGAGTCTCACAGCAGCAGAGAAAGAGCCTCACAGCAGCAGAGAAGAGAAGAGCCTCACAGCAGAAGAGAGAGAAGAGAAGAGCCTCACAGCAGCAGAGAAGAGCCTCACAGCAGCAGCTCTGTGCACTCAAACCAACAGGATTTGAACATGTGCTGCTCTGTGTGTCATGCACATGAACAACATCAAGTCCTTACCGGGTTGGTCCTCCACACGTTGAGGTTTTGTGGTGGATGTCGTTCCATGTGAGCGCGTTGTTCCTGCCGCTGGTGGTGGAGCGACCCACGGTGAAGATGAGTCTCTGATCAAAGGCTCGTTTCAACAGCGTCAGAATCCTCCGGCCCTCCGACGAGTCGGGGAGATACGCCGTGCGCGTCACGCCGTCGTACGGCTGACCACAGTTGGGATGCTCCGCCTGCAGAAGGACGACATTGTCACCTTAGATGACATCACCATGGCTTCCAGTTCCACTGTGAGGAACCTTGGAGTTACTTTTGACCAGGAAATGTCATTTGATTCACAAACTCATTTCCAGAACAGCCTTCACACGCACATTCACTCTCTCACAATCAGGATATGATTATGACTTTTTATATGTCATTAACCTTGTCTCTTTCTCTCCCTAGTTTATGTCCTTCCTTCCTTCCCTCTCTCTCTGTGTATTCTCATCATGCAGGTTGCAGGATCCAGATCCAGTTTTTTTGAACTGAAATTGAATTATAAAAATAATAATAACTTAAGTTAGACGTCCGAGTTCAGGGAGCTCAGCTGTTGAAGGAATGACCCCTGACCTCGGAAATTCCGAGTTCCAACTACAAATGGATCGCACCATTAACCCTGAGGGACCAAACTCACTGCTGCGCCACTTCACAGGTGAAATGAAACAGTCCAGCGCTCTCTTACCGTTTGGATCCCAGCCGGAATGCGATACTGGATAATGATGGTTCCATATTTGTCGTATCCAGGCAACGATGATGATGAGATTGTGGTGTGAGTCATTCTTCCTCCCTCAGGCTGCGTCCCAGTCAAAGTGCCGTACACTCGTCCACAGGTGGGACACACAGGCTTGTAGTGGAACGCTCTTTGAAGACAGTCTCTGCAGAAGCAGTGTTTGCAAGGCAGAGTCTCTTTCTCGCCTCTTTTGATCGTTTCCATGCAGATGGGACACGACTCGTCTTCAGGACCTTCTCTCGCTGCCCTCCTGCTCGGCTCTGGTGTTTCGTGTGTTGAGAGAATCTCTTGTAATCTAGCGACGTACACAAAAGGTCCGATCACAGTGACTTCATGTTTGTGGCTGGGTTTAAAGAGCAGCTGTGGAAACGTCCTCTGCAGCTCCTGCAGCTCACGTTCACTCACACAGAGCGTCGCGAGCTGCAGGTCGGCTGCAGTTCTCTGGTACAGCGTGATGAACCTCTGTCTGACGTGGTCAGCGTGGGCGGGGCTGGTCGTGGAGAAGGGGCGTGGTCTTATGGTCACCTGCACTGTGCTGTGCGGGTGACTGCGTTGCTGTGGCTGTGCTTCTATAATAAATCTGTCTCCTGTGATTCTGTCCAGCTCTCCTGCACGTCTCTGCTGAATGTAATCCATGACAAACGCGGGCGCGTCCACACGTCTGACCGGCGCTGACGTGTGTCAGGCGTGAAGTGACGCTCCACCGCTAACAGATCCTCCGACAGATGGTCCAGTACTTTGAAGTCTCCTCTCACGCTGTAGCAGAAACCTTCTTTCTTGGAAGGGTAACGCTGAAGAATCCTCTTAAGTTTGACAGAGTCTCTGTAATCAGCTTCATTGATGGTGGCAACCAGGTTTTTTATACACTGAAACAACAAAACAACAACAAATGTAATAATACTATTACTATACACACACACACACATATATATATACACATACACATATATATACATATATATGTGTGTATATATGTATGTGTATATGTATATATATACATATATATATAAAGCTACAGCTTGTTCTTCTCTGAGGGTCACATGAGGAGCTGGAACTAACCCCAGATGATCGATAACTGTCTTTTTTAAATGCTTCTGATCGCCATCTTCTTCTCATCCCTCTCTGTAAATGTGATGTAATCACATCACATGACCTGCTGATGTGAGGGTTTCTTCCCTGTGCAGGGTTAAGGGTTTTTGATGTGAGGGTTTCTTCCCTGTGCAGGGTTAAGGGTTTTTGATGTGAGAGTCTAAGGACAGACGCTGTACACTGTGACCTGACGTCACTGAGTATGTTTGAGTCACAGCAGCTGCAGCCTCACGGACACAGGTCATGTGACCCAATGCCCGAATCCGTTTCATTACATTACATTACATGTCATTTAGCAGACGCTTTTATCCAAAGCGACTTACAAAAGTGCATTTAAACATTTGGGTACAAATAAGAGCTAGAAGTAAGTAAGAGCTTCAAGTAGAACAAACTATGAAGTGCTAGTCATAAGTTTTTTTTTTTTTTTTTTTTGTCGTCTTAGTCGAGGTAGAGTCGGAAGAAATGTGTTTTTAGTCGGCGTCGGAAGATGTGGAGGCTTTCAGCTGTCCGGATGTCGATGGGGAGGTCGTTCCACCATTTGGGAGCGAGGACAGTGAACAGTCTCGAGTTCTGTGAACGCCTCTGCGATCCTCTCAGTGAGGGGGCAGCGAGCCGGTTTGTCGATGCAGAGCGGAGTGGGCGGGCTGGGGTGTAGGTTTTGATCATGTCCTGGATGTAGGCTGGACCGGATCCGTTTCTAGTGTACAGTCACTTTTGAGCGCGACACACACGCTCGTGGACACACACACACACACACAGCAGCGTACGTAGTGACACGTTTGAACTGTAAATGTTATCACTCAGTCGACTATTTGTTATTTATGAGGTTAAGAGTCGAACAATCGAGTAAACGACAACACGGACCTGTTTACCTGACTTTAAGAGCGGGTGCACGTGACTCTGGTGGACTCTGTTAAACGCTCTCGAACTGTTGGTACATACATAACTATGAGTACATGTACAACTGTTAGTATATGTATATATAAAACTACGAGTACATGTAAGTGTGTAACAAGTGTGTACAGTACCTCCATGCTGCCAGGTCTCACTCTCCTCTGACGCCGCTCTTTAGTTTCACTTTCTGCTCCAGGACCAGGACGTCTTCACTGTTCATCTGACCTCGAGCGACCTCTGCTGGCCAATAACATCATCTGCACTGGTGAGGAATTCATTGTATATGTTATCACGTGTTGTGAGCTGTGAGTGTGTAGCTTATTATTTGGTTTTGTAAAGATAACCAAATAATAAGTATATCTATATGTGTGTATATATATGTATATATATATATATATATATATATATATATATATATATATATATACATATATATATATACATATATATATACATATATATATATATATGTGTGTGTGTTCACTTTTGTTAAATTTTACATACTGGACCTTTTAAAAAACAAAAGGTAAAACGTAATAAAAGTGAAGACGTATTTTCTTTTTCCTTTCCAGAGTGAGCCGTGTATATTTACTGTACACCAGGAGCAGACCATGTGTTTACAATAGACCACAATGGACAAAGTGAAAGCTTCATAGACTCATCAACACACTCTGAAGTGAGAGTGAGGTGAAGGATATTCAACATGACACCGTCAGTGTCCCTGTGTGACCTTGTGAAGCAGGTGAGGAAGCTCCTTTAACCATTGACAACACTTTACTAATCTGTAACCTTGTTTAAGAGAAAATAATACATGAAAACGCTTGAATGTAACAAGAGATTTTAAGATGTATTGTCATGTTTTGCCCAAAAGAGAAAGAAGTTATTTTGAACCATTTCTTATTCACTCTTTAAGTTTAAAAACTAAACATAAAAGTCCTGAACTTAGCACATTTAAGTCAATGTGGCACAGAAGTGAAGTCTCAGGTCTTTTTACATGGTTTTGACACCTCACAGGACTTTAAGTGTACATGTTTAGTGATGGACATTATTCTCTGACCTTCCTGTGACGTAACGATGTTCAACATAACCACTGAGAAGCTCGGTCACAACACAGACTGATAATCAGAAACGATCAATAACCTTTATCAGAAAGTCTTTATTTCCAGCAGCTGATTGTCAAACGTCAGCACTGATGTTTTCTGTGACTGGACCACGGACACTCAGAGTTCTCCTTCCAGCTCACTTCCTCTGTATCGTAAACTTCCTGTGGATCAGAGTCACATGATCGGTGATCAGCGAATAACCAGGAGCGTTCTCAAAGTCAAGGATAGATGTTTGAAGTCCCCACAATGCTTCATGGAAACTGTACTCAATGTAATGAAGGAAATAACAACAACAACAACAACAACAACAACAACAACAATAATAATAATAGTTCAGTTTCATGTGGATTTCTAAGTTGTTTTTTGTTTGAATAGATTTTAGAATTTTAAACAGTTGAGACTCTGTGAGAGAAACTGATAACATTGGTTAGGTTAATCTTAACCAACTTTTACAATCAAGCACAAAACTTAATGAAGTTTACGCAGCTGTAAAAAAAAAAAAGGTGTGACAAAAATACATCGAAAAAACCAAAACACTAATGTTTTACAGTGTAAATGTGGTGAGTGCGCGCGCGTGTGTGTGTGTGTGGATGTGCGCGTGTGTGTGTGTGTGTGCGCGCGCGTGTGTCAGTACCTTTTTCCAGATGGGGACGTTGGCCTTCAGCTGCTCGATGCAGTGCTGAATCGCCTGCAGGCCGTCATGGCGATGAGGAGAGGAGATCGCCATGACAACACTGGCCTCGCCTACTTTCACACACCTATGAAGAGAATTTGGTCCAGTGAGTAAAGTAAGGAGCAGTGTCAGCGCCACATGTTGGACCACACTCTGTATACAGAAGCCCACGAGGGACACAGGGAAGACTGATGTTAGCAGTTAGCACATTAGCACGGTCAGAGCCTCACCCCAGTCTGTGGTGAGCACAGATGTGCGTCACAGACGGCCATCGCTCCCTGATGTCAGCGCACACTTTAGAGAACTCGGACTGAGCCATCGCCTCGTACGCCTCGTACACCAGAGCGCTGACCTTCCTGCCGCCGCCCACCACGTCCTCACGGGTCGTACCTGTGCACGCACACACACACACGCGTGTCGGGACATTTCAGATTTGTTTGTCTGTTTTAATGACAGTAACACTGAGAATGTGTCAGAGTTTTGTTTTTAGAGGACGCAGCTGTAACACTGATTAATGATTTCATTTGTAAAAAGGGAAAAAAGACAAACACAGGTGAGTTTAAACTCCTCCCACACACCACAGCCAGAGAAGAAGAGAATACAATCAATCCAAAAATATTCTATTATTATATTAATATTCTATTCTATTATATGTTAACAAAGTACAGAAAGTGTTTGAATGAATGGAAACATGTGTGACTGTTTTCAAACATTACATCTCATTACCTATAAACACTGAAACAGCTCCACAGGAAGCGCTGTTGACGGCATCCACCACTTCCTGTACTGAGAGCCAATCATGGCTCAGCTTCAGGGCGTCGCTCTGCTCCTCTGACATTTCTAAACACAAATATCACACTCAATGTTGACACTTATATTTGGAACTACATTTGTAACAGGATTCATCGCATACGTGATTTCATGAAGTGAAGATCATGATTTCTTACCGTCTGCCTCGTGTTCTATCCTCCGCTGAGAGGCGGCACCACCGCCACCTCGTCCCCGTCCACCAGGGACACAAGCACCTGGTCGCCGATGGCAACGTACTCCTGACGCACCGCCAGCACCACGTGGTCCTGCAGCGCACACAGTCTGCTCGCACACACACACACACACACACACACACACACACACACACACACACACACACAAAGAAAAGACAAATACACTGGACACATGAGCGCTAGTGACAGTAATGCAGGGCACACAGTGTAGGAGCACTTTCAAAGATGCATTCAAAGACCCTGGTAAATTTAACTCCTTCTGTGGGATCTTAGAGGAGCAGCTTCAAGATGCATTCAAGAAACCTGGGAAATTTAAGAATTCCTGCACACACACATGAAGTCCACTAAATGTCTGCTGCTGTGATAACAAACACAAACGATGTCGTCATTTAAAATATGAAGTAAATAAGGAAAGGAACACAGTTTTAAACACAGTTACAGTCAACATCACAAAGTGCTTTGTACCGTGGGTGTCGCCGTAGCAACAGGTTCCAAAGGTCCCGGCTGCTGATTGGTGTTGGCACGGCGGCGACCTCTTCCTGCTTCACACCGGTCAACTCTGCACTTTTAGCAAAGTACAACACCAACACCTGAGGAGGGTGAACACACTGCTGATGATCACATGAACACTTTGTCTTTATCTGAATATAAATCCTGCAGTATATTATGATCACATATTCAGTTAATATTTCAATCATATTTAAAATCAGTGTTTTAAACACATTTCCTGACAATCTGACAATGAAAAAGTCGTTAAAACACTGAATTATCACTAAACTGCTGCGGTCGTTGGTGAATTATCACTAAACCTTTGCAGTCGTTGGTGAATTATCACTAAACCGTTGCAGTCGTCGGTGAATTATCACTAAACCGTTGCAGTCGTTGATCTAATGAATCAATGTAATCATAACATCTGTGATGAAGAACTTTACTTTTCTTCATTTAAATAAAGTTACAAACTGACCTGAAACAGATGAATGGAATCACGTGAGTGTCTCATGTTAATCACATGTTGTTGAGTTCCATCATGTCATATTTAATGTCATAATGTCATATTTGGTCTTTGACACCATCACAGACAAACTAAATGACTTTGGTGAATGTGGAGTGAGTCATGTTGAGTGCTGCTCTCAGGTCTGTTGATAAACACATTACCAACGACTTGTTTGTCATAGTTCTAAAGAAGTTTAATCTTCATCCTCGTGCAAACTCATGACAGAGCAGCCATACGCATGTCCACGTGCACAACTGACAACTGTACGTGTTTCTATCAAGAGCGGCGACGTATCTTCATAAAGTGGAACAGTGTGACGTATATTCGCTCACACACACACGCTGTTTTACACCAAGTAACAAACACGCTAGCAGACACTCACCTGTGCAGGCATGAATGAGTCTGCTGCTTCACAGCACGTGACACTGCTTCAGAGCACGTGACGCTAATGAAGCCTCTTCTCTTATAGTTATTATGATTATTATAATAATAATAATAATAATAATAATGAGTATTATTGTTGTTGTTGTCGTTGTTCTCCTCAGCGGTCACGACTCTCTGCACTTTTGCAGCTTCGTCATCTTAAACCGTCTCAAGAGGCCACGCCCCCTTTCTTCTTCGACTGTTAGTGGCGAAACAAACAAAGTGTTTCAATACTGCCACCTGCTGGTAGAGTGAGGCTTTACATGGTTGAGATGAACGGGCAGAAACATGTGGCTGGATTAGGACAAGGTTTATATAATATTCATATATTAATATAATATTAATATCAAACAAATGACTAAAGTTAGAGAAAGACTGTTATGTACAACAGAGTGAATATGATTTCAAACATGAGTCAGTATTTTAGCTAAAGAGGTTTATTATTTTTCTGGCTTATTTAAAACATATTAGCACAAAATCACATTCATCAGAGGGATCAGAAACAAAGACAATATCAAATAATCCAATAAACAAAATAATAATGTGTAACATGTTATTTATATATATATATATATGTATATAAATAACAATAACAATAATAAAAATGATGGCCAAAAATAGTAACATGTTATTTATATATATGTATATAAATAATAATAACAATAACAATAATAAAAATGATGGCCAAAAATAGTAACATTTTATTTATATATATATATGTATATAAATAATAATAACAATAACAATAATAAAAAATGATGGCCAAAAATAGTAACATGTTATTTATATATATGTATATAAATAATAAATAACAACAATAATAAAATGATGGCCAAAATAGTAACATGTTATTTATATATATGTATATAAATAATAATAACAATAATAATAATAAAAGATGGCCAAAAATAGTAACATTTATATATATATATATGTATATAAATAATAATAACAATAACAATAATAAAAATGATGGCCAAAAATAGTAACATGTTATTTATATATATGTATATAAATAATAATAACAACAACAATAATAAAAATGATGGCCAAAAATAGTAACATTTTATAAAGGTGTCTTTCCAAAGTTTACATGTAGAATATTGTGACGTTTTTCTTGTGTGTGACGTAGACAGACAAGAAAATGAAGTCCTTGTTGCACTGCTACAGTTTGTCCAGCAGAGGTCAGTGCAGCTCTAAAAATCGACCTGCCTCCTCCTCAGAGTTTTTTACTCTTTAAAACACTGCGTCTCTCATGTTGTCACCAGATGTTCATGTGTTCATGTCTGTGCACGTGAACAATGTGTCCAACTCTTCACCGCCTCAGTCTCAGTGGACAGTGGACACGGTCAGAGGACAGATGATTCATGGAGGATGGATGGACAAGTAAAGCTTTGGGAAGGTTGCTTTTATTTTATAGACTATTTATTCTTTGCATCTGTAGTTATTTATTTATTGATGTATTTATTGTATATTGTGTGTAGGCTTGTTTACATGCTGCTGTTTGTGTGTTCATCCTGACACAGAACCAGGACTCAGGGCGGGAAATCCAGTACAAATCCAGTAATCTGTGATGCTCTGTCAGAGATGATGTTGTATTTCTGTTCATTTTTATCAGTTATGTCAGATAAAAACATAATAATTACAACAATATTATGGTAATATACTGTAAGAGTTTAATGCAAATCATAAAACTGTGGGATTCCTTTTTTCTTAAACCCGACATTTTAACACAAGTGTTTCAAAAGCCACTGACCTGAATGTGTCATCCTGTGTGTGTGTGTGTGTGTGTGTGAGGGTATCACGGGGGTCGGATTGACGAGGTTTAGACATCTGTCCACATCAGCCAATAGAACACAGCTACATTAGTAATATTGGAAAATAAGAGCGGGGATTAAGTGCACTTTAATAATCTGATCACAGTCAGACGGAGGCTGAACAACGCAGACCAACATGTGACGGAGAGAAAAGTTTGCAGCTGATATATCACACACACACACACAGTCTTTTTCTTTTTTCTTTACATAAAATGATTCCACTCACATTTCAGATGTTTGCACAGCTGTAGAATAATGTTCTTATCTTTCATGTTTTATTGTTTTTCATCTTGTCAACAAAGTGACAAACTAACATAAACAACAATTTATGAATTTAAATGAACACATTTACAGACACTGTTAGCACATCGTCGTTTGTCAATGAGTCAAACTGTGAGGAGGGCCCCCCCCAAATCTAATTCAGCTTAGGGCCCCATAAAGGCTTGGGTCCGGCACTGAGGTCAGATAAAAGAAAGAAAACACAAAATTTAAACGGCATGACTTTGTTTTATTCCTGATAAGTATTTCTGAGAATGTGTCGTATGTGTCAGAGCTGCCGTTTAACATCCTCCTCCTCCTCCTCTTCCTCCTCTTCTTCCTTCTTCCTCCCTCCTCCCTCTTCCTCCTCTTCTTCCTCCTCCTCCTCCTCCTCCTCTTCTGGACAGTGCTCCTTCCTCACCACTGTGTTTAGTGTCGGTCAGTTTGGACGTGAACATGACGTCAGGGTTTACTGCAGGTCAGAGCCTGAGAAACAATTCACTGACCAAACAGCAGCAGCAGCAGCAGCAGCAGCAGCAGCAGCATCAGTAACAGCAGCAGCAAGTAACAACAGTAACAACAGTAGCATAACAGTAGCAGTAACAGCAGCAGTAGCAGCAGCAGCAGCAGTAACAGCAGCAGCAGTAACAGCAGCAGCAGCAGCATCATCATCATCATCATCATCAGCAGCAGCAGCAGCAGCAGTAACAGCAGCAGCATCATCCTCATCATCATCATCATCAGCAGCAGCAGCAGTAACAGCAGCAGTAAGCAGCAGCAACAGCATCATCATCATCATCAGCAGCAGCAGCATCATCATCATCATCATCAGCAGCAGCAGCAGCAGCAGCAGCAGCAGCAGTAACAGCAGCAGCAGTTACATCAGCAGCAGCAGCAGTAACAGCAGCAGCAACAGCAGCAGCAGTTACAGCAGCAGCAGTATCAGCAGCAGCAGTAACAGCAGCATCAGCAGCAGCAGTAACAGTAACAGCAGCAGCAGCATTATCATCATCAGCAGCAGTAACAGTAGCATCATCATCATCATCATCATCAGCAGTAGCAGCAGCAGTAACAGTATCATCATCATCATCATCAGCAGCAGTAGAGGCAGCAGCAGCAGCATCAGTCATTACAGTGAAGTGTGGTCTCTCTCATTACCTGGTGTTCACACAGCACTAATTGATGTTGTATAGGTGTTTGTTTACAGTGTGAGCCACGAGTCTGCAACACACACACACACATGCACACACACACGCGCACACACACGCGCACACACGCGCACACACACACACACACAGACGTAATCACACTGATGTCACCGTGGTGAAATAATCAATCAACAATGTGTCAGTGAAGAAAAGTGTGAGTGTCATGATTGTTGTGTCTGACGTCAGGGAGAGAAACTACCAGCACTGCTGTTACTATCACCATCAATACTGGCTGAGGATGAGCACTGGTGGGGTCACCATGGAAACCACAGACAAACCTTCTTAGAACCCAGTGTAACCGTTACAGGCTGGTTTTCATTAGTGGACAAACACACAATCACACACGTCCTCACATCGTGTGTGTGAGGTGACAAATGTCCTCTTCAGTGCTCAGCACGTCTCACTGTGATCCCAGAGACAGAGTCAAGGTTCTAAACATGTTCCACCACAACTTCATGTGTCTCGCCTGATTTTAACATTAAAACTACACATTTAATGTGTAGATTTCTTTTACAGGTAACAGGTGATGTGTGAGTTTGACACGCGTGACGATGAATGCACCGGTTTCACTCACAGTCCCCAGCTCGTCCTCCCACCACGTCCTTATG
Source organism: Solea senegalensis (assembly GCF_019176455.1). Classification (NCBI taxonomy): domain Eukaryota; kingdom Metazoa; phylum Chordata; class Actinopteri; order Pleuronectiformes; family Soleidae; genus Solea; species Solea senegalensis. The sequence continues at coordinate 93,057 of NW_025321100.1, read as the reverse complement.
TCTCCATCCCAGGAGACACATCAGTGACTGTATGTTTGAGCCAGAGACGTCCATGTGTCGCCTCGTGCAGAGCATGACGTCACAGCAGGAAACAGGACGCAGTTTCAGTGTGTTCTTCACTGACTGAGTCACAAACACAAGGAAAAACACACTGATTCTGTCTCTGCAGTGTGTGTGTGTGTATGTGTGTGTGTGTGCGCCTCACAGTCTCTTCTGATCACGTCTCCTTGAATGATTTGCACTTGAAGTAACTTTATTGCCTCTGCGACACATGACACTCACCATGTACACTCCTGGGCTGCAGGATCCAGCTCCATCATTAGTTATTATCGTCATTATTATGCTTTTATTCAATCTTCATGTTTACTGACATTGTGGAGTTGATCGTGGTGTTTGACCTCCAGCAGACACAGGGGGCAGCAGAGGACGCTGACCACCTGCCACACCACAGTACGTGTGAGTGGATCGTCTAGAAAATGAACTTAGTTAATCAGATAAATGCATAATCACACCAAAATCTACGATCATGACTCCATGTAATAATACACTGTATTGTCTATTTATGACATAAACAAGTCTCTTTAGGATCTAGTTTTAAACTGATTTATTTTTAAGAATGAAATTACATTTAATAACCTTTGAATCTTTAGTAATATTTAGTGAACTGAATGAATTCACCTCCCTCGCTTCTTTTTCCATATTTACAAACAAAGTGAATGAATGAAATGAGATTCATATCATGTTGTGATTTGACATTACACAAATAAAAAGGATTTGTGGTCTGTGATCTTCACTGGGCTCAGAGCTGAAGACGATATAGACGAGATATAGTGACTGAAGTCTCAGTGGAAGCAGATAATTGCTCACGTCTTAACAATGATTCAAACATAATAACCGTTCATGCCAGATCATCCTTGGTGGACAGAAATAGATCAGCTCCCTCTGGGTTCTGGTCTTCACTCAAAAAACCAACAAAAACAAATATATACAAAATAAAAGATGACATTTAATGTATTTAAATGGTAAATGTCTTGTATTTACTGTCTATAGCACTTTAAGCTGCTTTACCATTCACTCACACACTCATCAGTGCATTTATGTTCAGTTAAATCTTTCATGTCCATTCACACGTCAGTAACAACGTGGCCTTAAGTGTCTTTGTCTTTATTAATGTGACACGCAGAGCAAGCAGGTGTTATAATCTATTGAATTATGATCAGAATACCTTTTAGTGACTGTTTTAATCCAGAATACAGCGCAGTGCAGGCAAAGAGAGAACAATATTCTCTAGATGTTGAAAAGTTAGCCCTTTATTTTACGTCTTGTTTTCAAAATCCACATAATGTTGTCGTGTGATGCTAATCCCAGTCTTTACTCATCGGTGGCTCTCTGCACCTGACACATGCTGTGTTTACACTCGTGCTCATTCACATGCATTCTCTCAACAGGCAGACGATACAGTTACTAATGGACCTCAGCGCTGACTGCTTTAGCAAAGACCAAGGAGATAGTTACCATGGAAACAGGCATAAATTAAAGCCCTTAAACGAGCTCGGGGCGGGGGGCTGGTGGGGCCCCACGCCCTTTCTGCTCTGTTGGTTTCTCCTCTAAAAGGTACAAAATTGATGATGCTCTAACGGAGGAAGTAACTTTTCAAGCAACATTTGACATTTGGGGCTTGGACGGTGTGTAAAGATGCCAGCGCTTGACAAATTGAGACAACAGTGAGTGCAGACCTTGAGGAAGGCACTCACGGCCATTTCTCATCTCAACAAACAGTGCAAGAGCTCAAGAGCCCTTCAGGAGCTGCAACAGATGAAATGGGAAGTTTGGAGAAGAGTGTAAACAGCTCTCACGCTCGGCTCAGTGTTTACGTGAACGCTGATGTCATCACTTTAGACCACAGCTGTCAAACTCAGTGAGCAGCTAATCTGATTAATATTAATATTCCATCATGATATCACAATTAAGATCATCTTGATTGTATTTCACTGAATTTGACAGTAAAAGTGTCTGTTTATACTTTACAATAAAAACATTTATGATAATAATAATAACGTGAACTGTAATTAAAACACCAAACAATCTTAGGTATATGTAATATAATGTTAACAAATTAAAAACACAAATGCCGCTTTAGTATTCACTCTATTCTGTTTATCTCTGTGTTTTCATGGGAACATGACATCACGTGGTTGTTATAACGACATCAGTGCTCATGAGTTCAATGAGGTCAGAGTTCAGGACGATACCGAGCGCGTCACAGCCACCGTGGAATCAGAGAATTCAAGGAGAGAACGTTCCACCATCCGGGGGTTTGTCAATTAAGCCACAACAGAATCCAGGCTTGGATAATCCAGGAGCAAAGATTACAGCAATACCAAATACTTCTTCTCATGTGTCGGAAATAATGATAATCCACTTTAGGTTCCTACTGAGATGTTACATTTTGGACAGATGGTGAAAGTTTGTTTGAGAGTTTGTTTGATTCATTTTTGTTCGGGGAGATTTTCAAACGATGCAGAATTTCAAATTGCAATAATCTCACACGATTACAGATATTTAAAGTTCATTGTTCCACTGGAGATGTTGTAGCATCAGTAATGAGAGCAGATGTTCTGCTTAGAAACTCTCAGACAACATTCATATACATAGACAGTATATATATATATATACAGTATGTTTATATACAGTATATATATCTTTCTCTACACAGCTCCCCCTACAGTTTCGGAGCACATTGAGAGTCCTTGGATGTGAACGCAGTCAGCACATGATCAGATCACTGAGGATGTTAATTCTAGGTGTGAATGAGGTCACAGAGTTGATGCAGCAGCCAATCACATCAAGCGGGAAGGAGCGGGACTTACGGCCCAAAACAGGCCCTGCCCCCTTTTTATTCAAATAAAGCAGAGGAGGAACCCAGTGTGTGTTTTAATCCACTTTCATGTTTTGTTGTGGGGAACTGTTTGACATGTTTATTTCTCAGCTGCAACGAGCCCCGATGACATTTGTGGGCAGTTTGGAATGTCTCCGAGCTAACGGCAGCCTTTCACTGACTCCTCAGCGCTGACCTGTCCCTGCGCGTGAATGAGCTCGCCCTCGGTTACAGTCAAAGCTGCTCCCGGCGAGGAGAACGCAGCCTTGGCCGGCCACCTTTCATGCCGACATGTTGCAGAGCAAGATGCTGCGTCTATTCAGCGTGGAGTCAGGCTTTTGCTTTGGTTCATGGGGATCACTTCTCGCTGCAGACAAGCATTAACACTGAGTGGGTCGTCATCTTTGACTCCATCAACCAATGATAGGGGAGCCGCGGCGCTGCAGCTTTCAAATGAGCTGAAGTAAAAAGGGTTTCTGTGCCACCAGTGCCCGGCTGAATCAAAATGTTGTCTTTTATTCCAAACCCATTAGCAACCTCCCGACACATGCTATAATAAAAATACACATTTATTTTGGTCAAAATGGGATGAAAACAGCACTTCAAAGCTCTTCCAGTCTGAAGTATCAATTTGGATGTTTCATTTTTTCCTCTCTTTCATTGCCTCGGTGTGGTTTTAGTCATGAAGAGACCTGTTCACAAAGCCCACGATTGTTCGCTCAGCAAGACGATGTTTTAATGATCAGATATCATTTCATCCATTAATGCACAGACTTGTATGGGTGTGTGTGTGAGTGAGTGTGTGAGTGAGTGAGTGAGTGATTCAGCCAGATGCCGCTCAAAAGAAAGACACTGTAAATAGGCTAATGGGACTTTAGGCTGCTTCCCTCATTACAAACTTATTTCTCTGTGACATCAACAAACGTAGGAGGACTGCACTTTATTCTGTCCTCTAACTCAGAGCCGCAACATTAACGTAAGCTTTAAAGATTCTCTGTGACGTCAGGTCTGTGAACCTCAGTTTGGTCTTTCTTTTGTCAGCGCTGAAGATGCTGAGATCTTCACTGGGACTGACCGAGATGGACTGACTTACAGATGAAGATAAAGTGAAGAGAGAGTCAAGCTTGAGACGAGGGACAATGAAGATGGAGCTGCAGGGCAGGAGGAAAAGAAGAAGAAGAAGACCAGGGTCATGGATGCTGTGAAGGAGGACACGAGGACAGTTGGTGTAACAGAAGAGGACACAAGGGAGAGGACAAGATGGAGGCAGGTGATCTGCTGGGGTGACCCTATAAAGGGAGGAGCTGAAAGCAAGTGGGGGTGGAGCCTGTCCGAGAGCTCATCCACTGCATGTACACCTACACCTGCAACCACACAGCTATTAGACAATACTTGCTGTCAATCACTTCAGCCTCATTCACACTAGAATGAATATATATATATATATATATATATATATATATACACACACACACACACTGTATACAATGCACTTACAATTCTTTTATTCACATCTGAGTCACCCATGTGTGAAATGTGAAATGTGTTGGAAGGTGGAGCTGCACTTATTTCAAACTAAGAATGTTATAATTATTATTATTATATTATATTAATGATATTATATAATATATTAAGGCACTAGTAAAGTAAAATAAAATGAATCAAGTGAAATAAAAATACTTTTACAGCTGTCCCTAGTTGTGAAAGTATGGTTTGCTAAAATCATTCACGACTAATGGGTCTGTTAACAGCGTTCTATGGGAACAACGTTGAAGACTTCACATATAGTTCAGGATTCATCATAGGAACACTGCTACTTTTACTGGTAATAGCACTGCTGTCATATATATTTGATTTAAATTTAGGATTAAACAGTTTTGACCAGTGGGAATGAGACAATAGATCATTTATTTGACTTTAATGGACGTTGCACTGTATTGAATATCACCTGAATCACCAATAATGTTTACTGGCGTTAGTTGAGGTGTCATTTGGAATCCTCGTGTCCTCTTGTGCTGCTGTGTTTCCACTACTGCATCAGCGATGCTGGAGTCGGACTGAAGCGCTGCTCGTGCTTCTCGTGGGGTCGTCATGTACGACAGCATCAGGGTGATGTTAGCGTATGTACCTTCAAGTCCCACTGGGTCTAATTCAACACTTGTCCGTGGCACCGTGGCTCCCGGAGAGCGGCCGTCTGATGTCTGACATGCTGTTGCCCATGGCTGCCTTCCAGAATCAGCAGCCGTGTAAAACAGGCCCACGCCGCCTGAAACTTTAATGGCGACACCACTCGGCTCCGCCCCCGCCCTGGCGCGCTGTGTCGGACACAGAGGAAGTAGCGCGTTAGCCTTCATCAGAGCGACATGCTAATGAACACAAGGGACTTATGTTGCAACAAGTGACGTGTGTGACAAAAGAAGTGGATTCAGTGTTACTAGCACACACACACACACACACACGTTTCTGCCTGACTTCCTCCACCACACCAGTGTGAGCACATGCACATGTTAATTATTGAGCACCTGCAGAGCAGCACAGCTCTCAGCTTTATGCTGTGTGCTTGTTTAATGCAGCTCAAATCACATATGATTCTGCCTTTTCACCATATGTCATTATGCTCTTTGTCGGCCTCCATTCACTTTGCATCACACTAATAGCAGCAATTATCATCACCCTAATTTGCTACTTTTGATTTTTGGAGAGAGAGCCAGTGTTGGAATTCCGAGCAAATTTCCAGATTACAAATCCCTCTTCATCACTTTCACTGGAGTGTAATGAAAGATTACTGTGTCAAGTGCCCAGAGGGGGCGGAGTCGTGCAGTAATCTGCTGTTGAGCACCAGGCACACGAAACATTGTCATTGACTTTAGCTGATCACAATGTTCAGTCCATAGGAAACACATTGACGCACACTTTTATTATAACAACAACAACAACAACAATAATAATGATAACAAGACCTTAGAGACACATTGTTTTAGTTTGCACCTGGAAGGACGACGGTTCAGTTCCCTTCACGATACCTGCAGAAAAAGCTTGACCTCATCACATGACACAATAACTCCATTCTAACAAATGTATACAGCGTTATTGTGATTATGATGACGACTCATCACGGCACAGTTCACACATTCATACACACTCACAAGTGTCTGACATGTAGACATTAGCAGAGCTGGTAATCAAACCCACAACCTTCACTCTACCATGTATACCAACATACCACCATGATGTCACAGTGCAAAACAGAGCAGATCATCACAGGGTTCATCTCTCAGTCCCTCCCTCTTATCTAAATGTGGACCAGCAGACGCCCTCGTCTGTCTGTCTGCCTGTCTGTCTGTCTGAGAATCTCAGTGATGGATCACACTAATATATATTTATGATGCATGGGATGATAATCTGGAGTTTTCTCAAAGCTCTTGTATATGATGGAAGTTGTGATTACGAGTTCACGAGTTCCTCTTGAGCGCAGACGAGAAACATGAGGCAGAGAGAAGCTGAAAGTTTTACGTCCAGAGAAGAAGACGAGGAATCAGAGCAGGTTTATTACTGATTCAGCATTAATCTCTCACACATTATATACAGTATACCTGCTGTTTGGGGACATTACACTGTATCTGTAAGTGTCTGTAAGTGAGACACCATAACGTTGGGCATATGGATCAATAATCAATAAAGTCCAAAATATGAATATTCAACTTGAATTCAACTTTGGATTAGGATTAATAATGAACTCAATACTTATATAAGTCACAATGTCACATCAGCAGTTGGCTTGAATTGAAGGGTTGGCAATGCGCGCACGTGTGTGTGTGTGCGCACGTGTGCGTGTGCGTGTGTGTGCGCACGTGTGCGTGTGTGTGTGTGTGTGTGTGTGTGTGGCCTGAGAGTTGTCAGAGCAGAGAATTTTGCTGAATTTTACATGATGTGAACCCCAGTTTTTTTTTTTCCAACACTTAAAAATTAAACAACACATTTAAAGTGGCTTTTAAATCATTCACAATTGTCCAGGTGGTTAGTTACACATTTTTCCCGTGGGGTGAGAAACTCAGACGATACATTTTTCAACTGTTATTTTACACACACACACACACACACACATGCATCATATTTTATTCCTGGACTTCTGTGTAAGAAAGTAAAGTTATTATATCTGCACGCTGGTTTAGAGAAGAATAACATGGTCAGAGTGTTAGTGGAGGTCAGTGTCAGACAGCACGTCCATGATGACACATGTGAAGCCTGCACATGCTCCACCATCACTGTGATAACCAGCTTATTTCTGCTTGTAAACACAGCACTGAGCAACTGTCAGGGGACGAGCAGCAGGCCATCAATAGCATCGCTCTTCATATGATCTAAACTGGTCATCGTGGTTCACCTGCCACCAGGGGGCGACAGGAGGAAATCTGAATGAAAGTCTTTGGGAAAATGAGCTGAATGAGATGAAGTGACAACAAGTGGCTCAAAAGGTGTAAGAGGGTGGGAGGTTCCAGTGTGGTGTCACAGGTGTTAGCAACAACAGCTGTTAGCCACACAAGCTAAAGCAACCAGGACCAGAAACCACAGAGGAGCGACGTGAACACATGAGCTGGTGAAACAGTGTGGCAGCGAGGCGACGCAGAGGGAGGTCTTTGTAGAAGAGATCCTGATGAACCAACGAGCTGCACCTGGAGCCACCTGGGAACATGGCCCCGCCCACCACACTCACACAGACAGGGAATGAAAAACAACACTGCTAAAGGAGAAGGGAGGGTTGCCATGACGACAATCGTTCATTAATTAATGGTTTAGATCTTCTTCAACAGAATCTGAGGAAACACACGTGAGTGGATTCGATCACTCAGCGTGTTTATGTTAAAAGTCCAGTTTCAGTCAGACTAAGACCATCATTTGGTTTTCTTAATGTCATGTAGACTAAACCTGAGCTAGTCTCAGTCAGACTAACACACTGTGATGAGTGTGATTACTCTTCATCACACTGGAGCATGTTGACGCTGCAGCTACAGCAGCAGCGTCAACCTGACTCAGCAGACTGTGCGTCTTAGTCAGACTACGGCGTTAAACTGTGCAGTTAAAATGAGACTATGTTTTTTACTCTAGTTGAGAAGCACTGATGTAGCTAACAGCAGGACACGCCCCTATAATATCAGCTGATTGCACTCGTGTTGCTAACGTGCTTCATAAAGGTATCTGTGTTTACCTCGCTGCATCATTTCTACACTGATGAACGATAAATAAATAAACACACTTCAGCCTGGAGGCGTGTCCTGCAGCTGGGCTTTTGCTTCCATGCAGAGGGACAATAAACCTGCATCCTTGTGCGTGCGTGTGCGTGCATGTGTGTGTGTGTGTGTGTGTGTCTCTGAGGACTGTGTTGTCTGTCTCATGTTTTAACCAGATATGACACCGAGTCGTTCCTCATCAGTGTTTGCAGGAGCTGCTGTGATCACATGACCGAGACAAACATGAAGACGCTGCTGTGGATTTGTTTGGCACTTTTGTACGTTTTATTAAATGTATGTGTGTGTGTGTGTGATATATATATACTGTATATATATATATATACAGTATATATATATGTGTATGTGAAAGAGTGAAGCGTGCACACAGCCTCCAACAGCAAGGCAGGATCTTTAATGTTGCATTTAGAGTAAATCAGGCAGGCAGGGAAACAGGCAGACGCTCCCCGGTGACCTGAACACGGAGTCACGAGAGAATACCCGTACGAGGCGCTCGCCACTAAATGCACTCTCATATTAATATTTTAAAACCACCCATAATGCTGCTGGAGGGAAAAAAAGGAGGGATCCAGAAGGAGGAGGAGGAGGAGGAGGAGGACACATACATCAATTTGACCAAGGTTCTTACTCCAGGAAATAGAGGAATATTTTGCCATTAGATGAGATAGTTCAGTGTGCCAGCTTCTTATAGAGCATATAAAACAACACTGTCACACACACACACACACACACACACACAGCTGCTGCTATTTCTATTTATTATTCATGTTTCAATGTTGCATTTTCTATCAGATCCACATCTATCATAAATGTCTCCACTGTGACTAATGAAGGATTATTTTATCTCATCATTAACTCGTTAATCTGTCAATTATTTTCTCATTATCACTGAACTAAAACATCAGTGTCTTCATAAAGTCAAGTGTTGTGTTTAAAGTTCCTCTTTATATACGTATGTATATATATATATACTATTTAAATGAAGTTGACTTTGATTTGGATTAGATTTTGTTTTTTTTGGACAAACGGCTAAAGTAAAGTAAAAAGACATCGACCCGCCCAGGTGCATTCTGGTCCGTCACCAGTCATCAACAGTTAACAAAGTCCTACAAAATACTGAGAATCAAAAATGTTATGAATAAACTACTTTAATCCCTGATAACTTTATCAAACCATGCGTGTGGATGCTGGAATTAAGAGATTAAAAACAGCTGAAAACAGCTAATTATAACAACTTGTGTGTGTGTGTGCGTGCGTGTGTGTGTGTTACTTTTTACACGTGTTCAGCGTGAAGTTCATTAGCATATCATTGACGGTGACCGTAATTGTTTAATGAGTCGTTAATAACTCACACAGTAATTAGCATGGGTGGCATAATTATGTGTAGTGGGTGCAGCGTTCTGTTTGGATTCATTATCAGGCCACAGACAGCAGCACCCCCCCGAGAGGCAGCGGAGGGGCAAATACAAGCAACACAAACAAACAACAACAACAACAACAACAACGCACACACACACACACACACACGCTGACCCTGAGTCCCATTATTAGACATAATGAGGTCATGAGCACAAAGACTGTGACCAAAGGACATTTTTAAAATCTCTTTTCATTTCTCTCACAACCAAGATTCACTTCAAAAGACAAAAGAAATGTAGAATTCATTTTAGACGGTAAACAGATGTAGATGTTTCTATATTTGATGTCAAAGTCAAGTGAGGACATAAGAACACTGTTGCATGGAGACACTGATTATTTACACATATCCTCACTTCATTATTCTTGGGTTCTTCTTTATTTTGGATGATGTTTGTAACTGACCTTGACTTGTTATAGTTCTTCCTTTATTTACTATATACCATTGTTCTTGTATGTTTATGTAATATTCACAAATAATAATGAAAAAGAGAAGGTAAATGACAAAATAAATCCACGTTGTTTCCCTGATAAATACATTTATAAAAAAGTCATATTTGATGTTATAGGACAGTAACAACATGGTAATAGTGTTTAATATGAGACTATACAAAAATATCAAGACAATAATAAGGTAATATCATGGGGATAATATCACAGTAATAACATGTTGGTAAATCAGAAAGGAAGATTTACAAATTATAAATCTGACGTTGAAGTGGTTTTTAGCTGGTGATGAGATTAGATTACCAAAGTAAACTATTATTATATTTCAATAATGTCATTTATTTGTATGTTTTTTGTTCTTTATTTATAAGAATATAAGAATAATATATTGTTTTTATTCAGGACGCATTATATTATATTATATTACATTATATTATATTACATTATATTACATTATATTATATTATATTATATTATATTACATTATATTATATTATATTACATTATATTACATTACATTACATTATATTATATTATATTATATTATATTATATTACATTACATTACATTATATTATATTATATTATATTATATTATATTATATTATATTATATTATATTATAGTATATTATATTACATTATATTATATTATATTACATTATAGTGGAGAATGTGGGAAAGCGAGTCTGCACACAGCGTCACTTGATGATAACTGTATTATCCATAAATAAAAACAATGATTTATAATGCGGCATATGCATTGATATTTCTCCTCCGTGGTCAGTGATATTATGGTATAGTTATTATACTTGTGGCTGTTTGTCATGTTATTATGTGACATAATAAAATTCAAGTATAACACAACAGTGGATACAATTTCAATCTTTATTTTACCCAAAATTAAGAGCAAATCATTCACAGCCATGTTGAATGTTGAGACTATTTTGTCCTGGAATTGTTCAGTTCTGGTCTTAATGTTCTAATTTTGAGCTATGACTGTGTACTTTGGTGATATGACAGGAGATATCTACAGAAGTAAAAATCATGGGAAACATTGATAATGTTCTTTTACAAAAAGAGTTTAAAAATAAACAAATAAACTGAATAAATAAATAAATACATAGTCGTCTCTTTGAATGTGACAGAAACAGTGAAATAACCCTTTTTTGAGTGTGTATATTCTCACTGTAATCCTCCGAAGCGGCACGGTGCTGGAAAAGCATTAAAAAACCTTAAAGGTGCTTGAAAAGTACTTGGATTTGGCCTTGGAGATGTGTGTGATATGCATAGTTGTTATGTATTTGTACAAAATGCAAAAATGATAAAAACAGAGCGAGTCATTCCAGTGTTGCACTGCAGCAGAGACGCTGGCCTTTGCTTTGTTTAACGGATCCATATTTGTTCATTTGTGCGGCCACAGATTAGAGAAAACTGCCACAAGCATGAATAAAACATTCACGTGTAATTGTGAACAAAACATTAAAAGAGAAAAAAAAAGCCTTAAAGATTTAATGGAAACAGTCTTATGAATTAAGGGCAGTGCGCGCGTGTGTGTGTGTGTGTGCGTGTGTGTGTGTGTGTGAGACGCCTGCAGCTCTGTGAACGTGGAATTTATTGAGCGTCTGGCACAAAAAGATTTCTTGTAAAATAAAAAAAGCGTGCAGTTTAGTGAAGGAAGGCTGTAAACAGAGGAGCACAAACAGACAAAGACATTTGAAACATTCTATAAAAGCCACAGCACTTGAGCTCAGCCTGTCTCCTCCTCTCAAACACAATTATGTGACCATTGGCAAACACCATTTTTCCTCCTTGCCACCAGATGGTTCCATTGAGAGTAGATGTACGCTGTTTGTCTTCTACTTAGCGTCAGGGTCGTAATGGAGTCGCTAATGATTATAAAACACCTGCTCGCCAAATAAAACAAACACACACAGCGGCCGGCCCGCCAGCTAAATACCTATGTGATCAGGTTGAAAAGGTGACGGGCTTGTGTTCCACTGGTGCTTATCCACAGACACTAACCCTCAGCAGATGTCCCACCTATACACGCAAGAGGCTGCACACGCACACACACACACACACACGCGCACGCACACGCACACGCACACACACACGTGTGCACCTCGCAGTCGGCCTCCGTAGCAGCTAATTGGCTGTTTGCTCAATGGAGAGAGAGAGAGAGGGAGAGAGGGAGAAGGGCTTGTTTCCACAAAGGAAGTCATGTGTATGATGGTCTGTGGTCTCTTCACAGGCCGGCTCTAGGGTATCATGTGGTTTTGGAGGTTACCAGTGTCCCAAGGCTGGACGTGTTTGTACAGCGGTGTGACGAGCGGCGTGTGGGCAGCTGTCATGAAGGGGACACGACGTCCAGGGAGAGCTCAGCGTCCACTTTCACCTCCTCACATGATTTCATATTTTCAGTTTGAATCGGTAAGACTAGATTTTAGTTGAATCCGTTTTGTTGTCTCATCAAAGCACAGGAATACAACAATGTGAGTTGTGACCGTGACAGGATGAATCTAAAAACACAAAAACACAAGACGCAGGACATTCTGTGATCATTTAAAACTCATAACTAAGTGTTAAGTGTCCATTAAAAGACAAATACAACAGATGCAGATGTAAGAATATCAGTCTAACTCAGATCTAAATGTGTCTTTTTTCCAAACACTGAGTCGAGTCCCTGAGTATTAGCATTGAAATTTTGTCCCCACACAAGTGGACATGATGGACGACGTTTAAGACGGGGAGAAAACCTTTTGTGGCTGAAAACAAAGCGTCCCTGGTGTCTCTAACCGTGAAACATCCAGATTAACACGCTGTAAATCTGCATGTTCACCAGCCGCCCCCCCCGACCCCCTCCCTCTGGTCTTCAACATCTCAATCACGTCTCGTGGGGCCCCGCCCCTTTGTATCAACCCCAGAAAGTGATGGACATCCTTTCAGTGGCTGCGTGACCTCTGTAATCCTGTTTCACAGAGCAGCACAAAGGCCGGCGCTCGCTCAGCCTCCTCCCAGTCGATACTCCGACAGACTTGATGGAGTAAATTAGTATCCTTAGGTAAGGCCACGACCACAGACCTTTACAACGCCCTCCCACCATCAATAAAGACCAGCGAACAGCATGTTCCTTTTCTTTTCCTCCTCTCCTTTTACCTTCCTTCCTCACCGCTGTGTGTGACTTTATCCCGGGTTCAAGCTCCCGTGAGTCTCCGTCTAACAACCTGCCTGCTCTGCTGCTGGAGGTCAAAGGTTAAAATGGCGGACGGCCAGCGTGTAATCAAGATTTCACGCCGCCTCGTTGTTAAAAGACTTGTTAGCTGACGAAGAGAAAAACCTGATCTTTAAGATGTTTTTACAAGTGAAATGTAGAATGTATCATCATTATGGGATGTTTTTTTTTGTTTCTGAGGATAATTCAGTGACACTTTTCATTATGAAACCAAGCTGTTATTTTTGTATTCTTTAACTAAACAGCCAAAATAATTCAAAGTCATTTTTTTTTATTAATCATATTTTGACCTTGAGTGCATTGAAAGTTGCCCAAAACAAAACCTATTATTATTATTAAATAATAATAATAATAATAATGATAATTGTTATTACAATAAAGATGGAACAGTTAGAGTTGGAAAAAAAACAAATACATAGTTGTAATAATAATGATAATAATAATAATAATAATAATAATAATAATAATAATAACAATAATAATTGTTATTACAATAAAGATGGAACAGTTAGATTTGGAAAAAAACAAATACATAGTAGTAATAATAATAATAATACACAATAACACGTCCATTTTACTGCTTTATCATGCAATATGGTGTAAGGTCAAAATACTTATACTACTTTTTTCATACTAACCATTTTCTGATAAACTATGGACCCAATTATAATAATTAGCATTATGCCAAAGCAGTGGGCTGATTCTCATAGTGAGTGAAGGTAAATGAATGAATGAATGAATGCAGGTCATTAATAACAAATAAAACAAGATGTTTCATTTTCACATTTGAGCAAATGAACCTCAATCAATATTAAGAAACAAGAAAAGTTAAAATCACATGTTTGTCAAATGATTGATTCAGAGAACTTTTAAATTTGGTTCCTTAGCAACAACTGCATTAAGTGAAAAGTGCAAATATGAATATTGAAAAGGACGTGGAGCACGTAGAAGTTACCAGTTCACGATGTTTCATCATTAGACCACAAGTGATAATTAATACTCGGCCTCTTTTGACCTTGGTTTGGTGTAAATAACACAACTATAATTAATGAAATTTGCATCAATAATAGTCAAGTACCAGCTACTCCTATGTGGTGGCCGTACAATCAGATTCTGTCTAGGGCCTCATAAAGGCTTGGTCCGGCCCTGCGAGGGAAAAGGAAACGCTGATTCCTGCTCTCTTGTGTTAATGTGACAACATGAAGTTTCCTCTCCATTTTACCTCAACTTTCTTCATAGACAAATACAAGTCTGTGTAAATTAGCTGTGCCGGATGTAAATTATTATAATTTTATTTGATTTTTTATTAATAAATTCTGCTTATTGCTACCATTTGCCTCAGCGTAGATGGATCTCTCTGTCGTTTTAAGTCACATTAATTACAGCGAGCACCAAACGCAGCCCTGTGCAGCAGCATCACCCAGCTGTAACGGTGCATTTCTAAGTGACCTGCATGTATAATGGGACTCGGCCGTCGCATGTTAGCACTCTAAATATATATATCTCAGTATTAATGAACACTCTGAACCATCCGCCGTGTGTTAGTGAACGTCCTCAGCAACCAACAACACACGGAAAATCATACGTTACACATGTGACAGAGACGTGTTCTCGGAATGATCATGTTTACAATGGTGATGTCTCATCATTATATTCAAACTCTGGCTCATATTTATTTCTATTTGCTCTCATTGGACTTAAACACAAACATGATTACACTAAAACAATCATGCATGAATAGACTGAAAAATTAAAAGGTTGAAAAGCATCAACAATTAACAGAAAACTAAATAACAACATTATAAAATAACCCCTCATTTAATTCACATGTTCTTAATTTAAATGTTAATCCTTAATAGTTTCTGAAAAGTCTCATATTTTTAAATCCAAATACTGTACTTATTGTTATGGAACACAATAACAATGGTCACAAGAGACATTAACGCCACTCATTTACACCAGTGTGATGTCATTTTGAATTGGTAAAATAATCATTTTTAAGAGATGTTTACTAAATTGATTCTTCATAATATTCTTAGGATTTTTCCTTAGGAAAGAAAAGAGCTGACTTTATTGTTTTAAAATATTTGTAAAACTTTATTTTTGAAGGTTATATTGGTAAAAAAGAAGAAAAGAAAAAAACCCAGATAGAATTGGAGATTTCAAAAAAGAAAAGAATTTAACAGTTCACCATTTTATAATACAGATTTGCTACTATTGGGTCTATTAAGAGATATATTCATCTGAGTGATCATCTTTGTGTTTTTTTGTGTAGTTGATGCAAAAGTGATCTGAGGTTTTAAAAAAGCCAAACAAATAACTATAAAAACCAGAACTGAAGGTTGACATTGGATTGAACATAATTGCAAGGACGATGTCTGGGGTGAATATAATGGAGCCACTGAGCTAAAAACATGCGCTATTTGTGGATTTAAAGGGACCGTGATGAAAGTGCTGTGTTGAAATAAAATTCCTCAAACTAATGACACTTTCACCGAGACCAATTACACATACTCTGGCTGCCTTGACACATTTATGACACTGAGATCCTCCCTCCTGCTGCTCTGCTCTTTTGTCCCTGTAGGAATGTCTCTGGACTGTCAATACTCAATAATCAGCAGAGGGACCTGCAGAGGGACCTGACCCGCAGAGGGACCTGACCCGCAGAGGGACCTGACCCACAGAGGGACCAGACCCACAGAGGGACCTGCAAAGGGAGGGCTGTGTGTTGGTGCAGATGTTAGGAGTAAGTCACTAAGTCACTGCTCAAACTCCACTCCGCCTTGACTTCACATAGGAAACTGTGTCATGGTGTCATTTCTCCTGATGAGTGAGACTCAGGACACTTTGTCAATATGATATTTTTCTTTTTTCATTCTTAAAAGTACACATTACTATGTTATCATAAGTTAAGTTAAGTGATCATAAAGTGAACAGACCAAACAAACAAAGATAAGGGACAGCAATGCAAGTGAGCTGGGATTATGACATCATCCTCATGTGTTTGTTGTCTATACAAAAATAAGATGAAACGTTGTCCCAAAGTGTGGATAAAAACCTTAAAAAAACCTAAGAGAGTTTGTCTTTAAAAATCATGAAACATACTGTCTGTCTGTCTGTCTGTCTGTCTGCACATATTTCACAATAAAGCTGTGTGAAAGTCAGAGAATCTTTGGAACAGGAAGTGCTGTGTTTGCATATGAAGAAAGTTCATTTTCACTGACATTAACAGAGAAAAGTTAATGCTTCAGAGAAAAGAAACAGACTTAAAATAATTGTATTATTATATAATTATATATATTATTATAAATAAATCATTTTTAAATCCCTCTTTTCACCCTGATACATTTTCATGTCCCTACAGAGACACGATAATAACAGCAGAACGTCCACAAAGCAACACAACACCGTTTAAAAGGAATACTTTAAATGGTTTGTCAGGTCCGATTGTCACACGCGTGTTTTTCAGAGACAGTCATGTGATCCTGTCACCTGATCATTGTTCAGAAACACGTTGATGTTCATCGCTGTGACTCCAGATGGACGTGTCCTACCTGACACACCAGCTTGCATGTCTTCAGTGAGTATGTCCATTCACTGTGGTTACAAAGGGTCGATTGTCATGATAGAAGCTGTTGTGTGTTGGCTCACTGATGACCCTGAATCTGAATCTATCTTCAGGCACAAACTAAACTAAATCAAACAGCAAGGACAGTCATTGACCTCAGTTTCTAATCCACTAAGGTTAGACGTGAGAAATGCTTTTAAGGCAATGAAAGCTAAATATTGGGTGGGAATGAGATGACATTAAAAGGTTTGCTTTGTCATAGAAATACTGAAATTATGGGTAAACCTTTGTTTTAACTTCTAAACAAGGTGGCCTTTAACCAGGCAGGTGGAGAATGCTGCTTGTAAAGGCTATTGCAGCACAAAGCTACACACTGTCCATGTGCATTGTTGCACTTGGCTGCTTCCTGAGTGTGTGGTGAATATTTGTGAGGACAAACAGCAGGAAATCGACAGAGTTTTGTCGCAGCAGATGAACGACACCTTTCCCCGTGAGCGGTCGACCTCTGTCAACTCGTCTGCTCTGATAAAGAATCAATAGTGTTTGCTGCTTCTCACAGGAGGCCACCTATAGACACATCACTGCAGGTTTGTCATGCTCTTAGCTTTCATTTCAGGGTCAGAACCAAGCGAACAAGCTACCACTGAGTTTCACACAATAACATCCCTCTGTCCTGTTCATGTGACTAAAAAAAAGGTTCACAGAAGCTGTGGAGTTGAAGAATGTAGTCCAGATTCTTCACTAAATGATTTTCTCAAATACAAAATGTAACATTTGAAATCTTCAGAGAAAGGTTTTTGAAATAAAAGACAAACGTGCAAGAACTAGAATATTCACCTTTAAATAAAGTCTCTAAACGTGATCATTATCCAACCGATCAGAAGCTGGATCAATAACAACCTCATTACATATCAACTAACTTCACTCACCAAGTTAAACAATACAACACACAACATCACCACTTTTATTAATAATGTTAAAAACATGAAGGAAGGGGATGTTCAAAGTCAACGTTGTTTTCTTCTCCCTCGTCATTTCTTAGCTTACGTTGACACACTCACTGATTGTAGGTCACAAAGAACCTAGTTCTCAGGTCTTCTAGTTCTCAGGTCTTCTAGTTCTCAGGTCTTCTAGCCAGAGCGGTGCCTGGCTATAAGGTCAAGGCAGCAATAGTGTTATTTTAGACGTTAGACGAAGAGGAGAGACGCAGAAGACGCTGAAAACACTGAGGCATATAAAACGCCTGCTGATCTACAGTTGAGCGTCAGTGGTCGGCAGTCTGATGATGTCACACACAGCATCGCCTCAGAACCTGGTCAGAGTAGCATCGCTCGTGTTAAAGATGTCAGTGCTAATAAAGTTCAGATTTCAGAGCGGACAGAGCCACAGTGCTATGTTGATGATTCCCGAGTGTCACACAGTTTAGACTCCTGCGTCGTTTGTATTTGCTTCATGAATAAAGATGAAAAGCTGATAAGTGCCTGAGGTCATTCAGGGGTAAAGGTCAAGCACCGGTTGTTACTGGGAGCACTGGTAATCACAAACTGGGCCTGAGAGCAGCACTCTTGTGTCCAGGCACACAAACCTATAGTAAATCATGCTGATGATAAAACTCACTCAAAAGAGCTGTGACGTGTCACCACATTATTATTATTATATTATATAATATATGATTATTATGTCACACAAGAATAACATTTATAAACGTCGCACATTATTCATTTATTCAATGATTTCACACATAAAGAAACCAAAGAGCAAAATGATTATTAAAAGAATTATAGTAGAGAAGCATCACACCAGACTGAGGGAGCGTTTGTTTATAGGCAGCAGCAGAGAAGAGGCGGGCGGTGACGAGGAGCTTTAATCCGTCAAACTGCTAAACAGTAAATTGAACTTCTGAAACGTTCTCAGAGCGTCTCGTTGTGTTTTCAGTCAAACTACAACCTGACGCACTGCTGCTGTCGCATGCATCTTAATATGTATATATATATATATATGTTCTTTTTTATTATGATCTTTTTAACATGGTTTTTCTATATTGTATATTCTAAGATGTGACACTGCATGTTTATTTATTACATTTGCTGCTGTAACGATGTCAATTTCTTAGCTTATACTCTTTATTTATTTTTCTGTGCATTTTGAAGCGTACAAAAAGAAAAACCTCTCTGGTTTGTGTAGGCCACCGTAGTTCGCTGGAGCTGTTTGGAAAGGAAGTGGATAAAGGAGGAGTCTGTGGTGAATCTGAAGTCTCGCTCATTCACATGTGATTGTACAGACGGCTCCTCAATAACTCCTAAACTCCTAAAGCCTACATTTCCTTTCCTTTCTCCCGCCTATAGAATATAGTTGTGAGGAAAGGAGCCGTGTCCTCAGTCATACCATGAGATAAAATCAATTCTCTGTCACGGCCGACAAGCAGCAGTTCAGGAAATAAAAGAGAAAAAAAGAAAAACCAAATAAAGAGCCAGAGGAACCCCCTCAGGAGTTTTATCAAAGCCATTCTCCGGACTTGTCTTCTCCCTCAGGAGGGTCAAGAGTGCTGAGCAGCCACTTTCCTTAAGAGGGCGGCCAAACAAACTGAGCTTACAGAGAGCTCTCCAGGGAGCTTAGAGCGAGCCTCTAAAGACAGCCGCCATTTATTGTCACACCCTGAATAATCACTGTTGCAGCAAGTGTTGCAGTCTGCTTATAGTGTGAACACATTTGTTGACACGTGTACTTCGTCATTTTCAAGCTACTGCACGGCATTAGGTTCCATCCTGGTTTGTATTTCTTTAAAAGTGGGAGTGGAAAAAAGAAAATCAGATGGTGACCTTGGGTGCGTGCGGTGCCAGTGAAAGGCCGGACACAGCGGGGCTCGCAGGCACCTGGCTGGACGGCCCCGGCGCTCAACAATGCTGTCTGGGGGGTAATTACTACAAGGTATTCTTTAAAAAGACCAGATGGGGATGAGGTCCCACCCCACCCCATCATTTACAACAGAACCCCATTCACTGACACACTTAATCCTCCCACCGGTTAGCGCTTTCAGTCCGCGCTTGTTGTGCTTGTTCCTTTATGCTAATTCAGCCTCACCCCGCACCTCACAGACAGACAGGGAGACAGACAGGCAGAGAGACAGACAGGCAGAGAGAAAGTGAGAAAGACATATGTGTCTTTGGGGACTGGAGAAGCATTCTTCACTTTCAGATTGTTTCCACCGCAGCGGAGTACGGCAACACACTCGTACCTCCCGAGGTGCTGCTGCTCGGAGTGTGTGTGTGTGTCTGTGTGTGTGTGTGTGTGTGTGTGACTGTGTGTGTGTGTGTGTGTGTGACTGTGTGTGTGTGTGTGTGTGTGTGTGTGTGACTGTGTGTGTGTGTGTGTGTCTGTGTGTGTGTGTGTGTGTGACTGTGTGTCTGTGTGTGTGTGTGACTGTGTGTGTGTGACTGTGTGTGTGAGAGAGTGAGAGAAAAGAGAGAGAGGCCTTTGTAGACAAGGTCAAGTCAGGGTTCAGGGTTGGTGGCACCAGCTGAGGTTGTGGGAGGTTGGGGCACCTGTTATTTTGTGTGCACGTATCTGTTTACTTTCCAGCTGCACCCCCTCCACCCACACTCTCTCCCACTTGCCACCCCAATCTAGTTAACCGAGAACCCCCACCCCCGACTCTCCCACATCCCCAGAGAATACATAATCACATCCTCCCTCCCTCCCTCCCTCCTCCCCTCGTTTGACAGCCATGTTCCTCTCTTGTGCTCATTGCAGGCTAAGTTGACAGTACATGAAAAAAACAATTATCTGCAGATCAAGTTAAGTAAATAAACCACCTTAAACTGCTCTGAGCCTAAATAACATGATAGTAATATTAGGCTTCATTTTGATTCATTCATTGAGTAAATGTCATGGTGAATATGTTCATATGACAGTTCTGCTCGCTCAGGGAAGCAAAGAAGAAGAAGAAGAAGAAGAAGAAGAAGAAGAAAGTTCCCTTTGACTCGAGGCAGATGAAAACATGTCACGTGTTTATTCAGAGAATCACAGTCAAAACGAGGCTCAAACAAAACCACACTGCAGCCAGACTGCTGCACCTGAGACCAGGTCCAGCTTACATGCTTATATAGCTGACTGATGACCTGATTCTGTCCAGCTGTGTGATCACCGGCTGAGCCACTCCTCCCTCTCCTCCTAACCACACCCCACTGCCACAGCACACCACCCTTGTAGGAAGCTCGAGGTGTTTTGTTTGTTTTAAACACGTTTTCATTATTCATAAAGTTTCCTCTTGTTCTGAAGTGTCTCTCCTGACTCACACACACACACACACACACACACACACGCACACACACACACACACACACACACAGTCACTGTGATCCAGACCTCGTCAGTGGTACGTCACTAAAATCCGTCCAAAAGTTCCGCCTGCTAAACTTGAATTAAAAAAAGAAAAACAGAGCTTGCGCCCCCCAGAGGGGCCCGCCCCACAGTTTGAGAAAGGCTGCTTTAGTTGCAATGCTCGTGTTTTGGAGGACACAATATTTACCACTGTCTGTGTCTCTTCTTCATGTTTTACCTCTCAGACTGGGACAGGGTTTAAGGACTGCACAGGTTCAGTGTTCAGTGGTGAGTTTTAAATGTGATGAGAATTCTCTGTAATCACGCTGTGACCCCTTCATTCTGACAAACATGGTCCCTGACAGACTTCCACTCAGCGCTGAACGCCACGATTTCTGATGCATTGGTTGTTTATAAGCGTTGGAAAGAAGAAACGATAATAAGGAATAAAAACTGTGCCAATCTTTATTTCTCACGATGTGAATCTCGAGAGTTCAGGTGTAAGAAGACGTGCAGCAGTTACTGTCATACATGCTGCAGCCGGGGTGATTTGTATTCTGATGATGAATATTTTATCGTTTTCCAAGTGCTGCTCTAAAATCAAGCCACATATGAATATCCATAGTCAGTGTTGCTCTTGACTAGCCTTGTATTGTTCACCCCCCAAAGAGACTTTTATATGAAAATCAGGGAGCACGGGATGAAAGGCACAAATGCAACTGTATCCTTTGTCTGAGAGGGATTACTCCATTAGGGAAATTTATGGAAATGCAGGCGATTTACTTTGGTGAACTTTCATTTATGGAGCAATATCATTTTAAAAAGCAGAACAAAAGTATGTGATTTATTTGGAATTAAGATAAGCAGAGGCAGTTCTGCGTTTGTGTTCATACCGAGCAGGAAACAAGGGTCACCCTCAAATAATAATGAGACTCTCATCACAGCGACGCTACATTTACTGCTCCAAACAAAACCTCTCTCTAAACTTTGGTCCAGAAAGTGAGCAGAGCTGCAAAACCATGTGACTCCAGACCACCGAAATGAAGCTCCACATACTGTAAATCCCAGAATACTGCAGGATCGTGTGCATGTTTTTTTTTACCTTACACTGGATGTGACCGTCCATAGTGAATATTATAATAAACAGATATTTAGTAATGTGACTTTTTAATTGATAAATTTCACAGTAACTCGTGTAAATCATCTTATCTCACTCATTTCATATGTGACAGTCTCTGCTGATACTGACATTTCTTGTCTTATTTTTGTCTTCTGGCTCCTCCCACAAACAGCACATTTGATTTAGGGAAGTGGAACGGCCATTTATCAGGGCGTGAGGGTGCTCCAGCCCTTGACCCGGCAGGGTTGGTAACACTCAGTGCTCTTACCACACGTCTTAATCTCGTTTAATCTTAATCTTCATTTGTATGGACACTGAAACCGATCAGAAGTAGAACAGCCAATCAAAGCACCAGCTCTCTGCCCTGTGATCCGGTGAACGCTCCTGTGATGCTCTGAACCTGATTGTGTTATAATGAATCAGCAACACTGTCCCAGTGAATCCGGTCCATATCCTGTCCCTGTGCTCACTGACTCTTCTGGTGTCTGGAGCTTCCGCTCGAGCGAGCATGAGAATTCCTCCTGTGGCTGAGCCGGCCGACCTCATGCTCACTTCCTGTGCTCATGAAAGGTGCAAAATCTATCATCCATCAACGCAACGCTGCAAAGCATCTTCATCTTTTCAACAGTTTGACTCCACAGTCCTTAGATGGTTGCTGTTGGGAATCCTCAACCTGTGAACTCTATTTATTACATATACATAAGCTTATATTTGTCTCACTAGTGTCTCACTAGTAGTGTCTCACTAGTGTCTCACTAGTGTCAACTGGCACTAGTTGGTCTCTGAAGTGCTACAAGTGTAGATATGATCACATGGTACATGTAAGAATTTAAAGGTCGTAGGTTAATGCCTTGCACTAATTACTATGTGCTAAATGTGCATTAATGATTAGTAAATCACTAGTGAACATTAACGTTAATGATTGCTTTATGATAAGTTCATATGTGTTGTGTTGTATATAAGGACTGGATATCGTCCTCTGCAGCACCGTGTCTCTTATTGTCTTTTAGTTCACGCCCACCTTCACATGAGGGCGTAGACAGAACATCATCGTTCACAGCAGAAGTTCTCTCTGACACTCAGAAACAGTCAGAATCTTCACATATGTTACCACGTATACACACCAGGCTTTAAAGGGGAGAATATCTGACCAGATCAACAAAGATGGATCACTACAACAACATGTGCTGGACCAGAATCCTCTGGTCACTAATATCTTGTTGACTTGACACAGTTTTATTGTGAGTGTTCTCAGGAGCAGGATGAAGACACGTGATGTGGAGGATAGTGCAGGTGTAATGTTTCCACACTGGTGAGATTGTAAAGGTCACATAGATACAGTCTGTCACCTTCTGCAGATTATTGCTCGATCTCCTCAGATTTAAAGTGTGACAGCTTGAAAGCGGCACTGGTGCTGCTCATTTCTGCCTCCATGGCTGTGTAAACAAAGCTCTGTAGTTTTCAGCTGATTAGGTTTCTATAGATACATACATATACATATATATATATATATTTAATTATATGTTTGCTGTAGAAACATGAAACTCTGTAAAATCAAGACATGTAAACGTCTTAATCTTAGTCTTAATCTTAGGCTACGAAAAGCAACGTGACTATTGTGACAGTTTCCCTGTGGAGGTTCAGAGCCATGTGCAGCTGCTGGTGAGGACTTGACCTACAACAGTGATCATCTGGAGACAGAGCAGAGGGAGATAAATCTAACACCGAGAGGTCAGAGTTCATCTCAGCCGTCACATCACTGCTGACCTCAGGCAGGCACACAGAAGAGATATATATATATCTATATCTATGATATGTATATATACACCCACGTGTAGATACATAAAATATAGACCTGACACTAGAACTTCTAGTGTAGTTACACACATACAAAAACATTGAGATGTGAAGAAAGGCAAAGAAGGCATGTTCTGATGGTGGAGGAAACCACGCACACACGAGGACAACAAACAGACCTGGTCTCAGACCAAGAACTGAACCCAGCGCTAACTACTGCTCACTGAACTGGTGTAACACAATAGTTACACAATAGTTCATGTGTCTCAGTAACATTAACGCCAACTCTGCACACAAAGACATAGGAAGCAGGTTGTGTATAAATCCTTTTCATTCATATTCATGTTTGCATTCAGCTCATTGTTCAGCGGCGTGATTAACGGCGGCATTAAAAATTCAACAGGCTGTCAAGTTTACATTTTGCTTTTCACCGTGTCCATCGTTCCTCACCCTGTCACCTCCTCCGAGTTTTACACAATACAAGTCGTCACCGCGACACAACAGGGACACAACAGCACCCAAGACAAATGGTATGAATTGTGGTGGAAATTGAAAAGCAAATGATTATTCTTCCTTTAAAAGAATTTAAAGTCCTCAACAAATTATATCACAACTACATTAAATGCATACAGACCTAATCTGTCTATCCATCCATCCATCCATCCATCCATCCATCTATCTATGCCAATATCCTGTGAGGATTGAGTGAATGCACTGTGATGACTATTGTTCTGAAATTCACCTGAGAGCAAAGGTCAAATACTTTAGCAGATACATTTCATAGAAATACACAAGTATCTGCCATTAGTCAGAAAAGCAGTGATGTGTATATTATATATAATATACCGTATATATTATAGTTTTACGTAAGTTTAATGTTTGCTTGGTTGAACATGATATTTAGACTCCTGCTTCACACTCAACCACCCCCACTACACACAGCCAGCAGTGAGGGAGGTCAGAGGGCACATCTCTAATTGCCCCTCTCCCCCTCCTCTACAAAGGACTGCCCTCCCACCGCAGCTCCACCCCCGGTCCAGCCTCCCCCAGCAGGGTGTTTACCTTACCACCTACTTTATCAGTAAATAAATAATGGCAACATAAAGTGCAGTGTGGACGAGGAGCTGAGATTGGACGGCAGAAGGGGGAGGGGCTTCTGAAATATTAATGATCCTGTTCATACTTTCTGCTGCTGTGACACAGGATTCCCAAAATGCATCATGACACACAGAGACACACAGAGACGGAGGCTTTGTCATAGAAAGAGATGCTGCAGTAGATCAGAGATCATAACACCAACATTCACAGAGAGAGAGGAGGAGAGAGGGAGGGGGAGAGAGAGAGGGAGAGAGAGAGAGAGGGAGAGTGTCAGCAAAATATCAGCACACACATAATGAGGAATAGATGTGTGTGCTCCAAATGCTCAGACTTTCTCTAATGTTAACACTGCAAAACTACAGATATTTATTATTTTATACAATTAATATTATTATTATTATTATTCTTATTATTGTTATTTGAAATGTTTTATTCAAGTGGAACACAACTGTTCATCTCAACACAACATCTATAGCTATGCGGAGGCTGGAGTCACACGACCATGTCATTACTTTGGCTGAGAATAATGAAATTCATGGTGTATGGTGACTTTGTCCGTACAGGTGTTTGTGTGCTTTAAATGTAATGTTTGTGTGTGGCATCTCTGACATCTCTTTTTCCATGATTCATTATAATATCATGAACATTATTATTATTATAGACTTTATTAAACGCACAAAAGAGGATCCAAAGCATAATAAAATAAACATGTAAATCACAATTAACATACATTAGAAAAAATAGTGTTTTAATACCAACATCAGAACATGTGGTTCATTCATCACGTGTCTTTGAAAATAAAGATTTTAATCTTTCAAATGTTAAGGAGTTCAAATGTCCAAATGTCTGCAGATGGACTTATAAAACAAAGGTAATCATGTTAAACAATAACCTCCAGTTTTCGTGTGTGTGTGTGTGTGTGTGTGTGTGGGAGAGCAGTATGAATATCACTTAAGACGAGGGTGTTCATGTGGAGGACGTCCCTACATTTCATTGTGTGTCACAAGTAGTTTTATCCTCAGTAGACCGTTTTGAGCGGGGCCTCTGTGGAGCCTCCAGATGCCCGCTGAAAGGAGGAACACAATGTAGACAAGCCCCCTGACAGAACAGGGCCCCTCTGAATTATCACCCCTCTCCTCCCGGCTAATTAAAATTTTGCTTGTAACTTATGTCAGCCATTTGAAGGCTGACAATTCCCTAACCTCCCCCTCATTTTAATTTGTGGCACGTGTGCATAAATTGTTGGAGTAGGGAGTGTCACTGATGCCCGGCACAAATTGAATCATGCTATTTTTTTTTCTCTCTCTCTTGATGGGGCTGCCTGCGTTTCAGCTGAGGACGTCCTGATTGATAAATGCAGCTCGAGCAGCGAGACTGCCCCCAGTGGGACGTCAATATGCTTCGTTTAGACTCCCACCAGGCTCACACTGCCTGCAGAGTCCAGTCATGTGTGTTTCCATGCACGGCTAAGTGGAAGGTTGCAGGTTTGATTCCCGGATGTTGTGCTGGCAGCGTGTGAATGAGTGTGAAAGGTGTGTGGTTGAATGTCAGTGTAAAGCAGCGATGACTTGTCATCAAGACATAACAAGTGCTATGAATACAGAGCATTTACTAGGCTCATTTAACCCTTTAACACTCAGCCTCACAATGTAACTGAAGTAAGTAAGTAACGAAGTAACTTATTTGACATTTTAACAGTTATACACAACATAACATTTCTTTGAGTCAACAAACAGAAACTATGTACAGGCCTTTTTCCAACTCCCTCCTCTGGCTTTGACTTGACCGAAAGCACAAAGTGTCACGTGATTAGAGAAATGAGAAGTCTGTGATACGCTCAGTGTTTAAGAGTTAAGGCCTGAACATGCTCCACAACAACAGACACATGTGTTCTGTTCAAAGAAATGTGAACTGTGTGTCAGAGAAATGGAACCAACACTTTATATGACGATGATCATTTCACAGGTTGTTGGTTGTCTGTCCAGAGTGTGACTTTCAGCCTATGTCACCCCCTGCAACCCTCATGTGGACGATAAAGTGGTACAAGATGAATGAGTGAGTGAGTGAGTGAATAGTAGTACTTTTTTGATTAAAGAAATAATGAATTACCAAGTTATCACCTAGATATTACTTTAAAAATAACTTCATATAATTGTAATATTTTCTCCTTTTTACCACAATATTATCATAAGTGCTGCAATTAATATTTATTTTTATAATAAGTAATATTTTCTTGATTACTGGATTAGTTGTTTGGTTCATGAAATGCTAAATAATATGTATTAATAAGTCAAATAATATCTGTGAAACCAAAATGATTTCTTTTTTATATGGAGTAAAGCAACCAGTAAATATTCACTTTTAAGAAGCTGAAATGTTTACATTCTTTTTCAGCCCTGCTGCTGCTGATGATGCTGCTACTGATGCTGCTGCTGCTGATGCTGCTGCTGAAGCTGCTGCTGATGCTGCTACTGATGCTGCTGCTGCTGCTGCTGAAGCTGCTGCTGAGGCTGCTACTGATGCTGCTGCTGCTGCTGCTGAAGCTGCTGCTGCTGCTGAAGCTGCTACTGATGCTGATGCTGCTGCTGATGATGATGCTGCTGATGATGCTGCTGAAGCTACTGCTGAAGCTGCTACTGATGATGCTGCTGCTGCTGCTGATAATGATGCTGCTGTGATGTGCTGCCTGCGCTACTGATGCTGCTGCTGCTGATAATGATGCGCTGCTGCTGCTACTGATGCTGCTGCTGCTGCTGCTGCTGCTGCTGATGGTGATGATGCTGCTACTGATACTGATATTGATGCTACTACGATGCTGCTGCTGCTGCTGATGATGATGATGCTGCTACTGATATTGATACTGATGCTACTGATGCTGCTGCTGCTGCTGCTGAAGCTACTACTGCTGCTGCTGCTGCTGCTGCTGCTGCTGCTGCTTGTGTGCTGCAAGGAGGGAAATGGCTAACTCCTGTATGGAGGGATAAACCAGCAGGGAACACTTACAACACCGTGTGTGGTATTTGTGTGTGTGTGTGTGGGATTCATGTGTGTGTACAAGTTTGACTGAGAGAAAGAAGAGAAATGGAGAGAAAGCCAGTTTAAAGTGGCAGTGTGTGTGTGTGTGTGTGTGTGTGTGTGTGTGCGTGCGTGTGTGTGTGTGTGTGTGTGTGTGAATGCGTGTGTGTGTGTGTGTGTGTGTGTGTGTGTGCGTGTGCGTGTGCGTAGCGTGTGTGTGTGCATGTGCGTGTGTGTGTGTGTTAAGGCCGGAGTGCTCAGGAGGAGGAGTGAGGGTGATCTAGGGTTCAGCGTGTGATTGGCTCGGCTCAGCTGGATGGAGCTTTTAGTCCATTTCCCAGCAGCCTCTAGGACAGATGCACTGCCCTGAGCCATAATCTGTGTCTCGCTTGGAATGACAAATGGCACAGTGTAGAATATTGCATTATATATTAAGTACCAGCAGTCAGTAAGTTATAGGACGCTGCCACCGCCTGCAGCACTAGTTGCTCACTAAGCAGACTCTGTTTTACAACAGTCAATTAGATCCAGACCATAACCTGCTACTAAATCCAGACCTGCTTGGATCACTCATGTGTCCTTGCACACGTGCGGCAGTAAACACGTCAGTTTAAACGTGTTTGTAGAGTTCTGGTTTTTTTAAGTTTAACTTTAACAAATGTAACCATAAAATAAACAGCGTGTAGGATTTCTGTGTTTATTCTAGAAACACATTATAATAATATACTACTACTACTACTAATAATAATAATAATACATGATTTTGTTGATTTGCGACTTTTATAGTTGCCTTGAGAAGTGTATGAACATACTGTGTGTGTATGTAAATTATTAAGTGAAGTTAAAACATAATTAAAATCTCTGCTCCATAGAGTTCTAACGTTTTCTGTCTCAAAATCTGAAGCTGCTTCTTTCCAACTTCATCATTTCCATTGCAGTGACGCTGATCCAGTCTGATCCATCATTATTATTATTATTATTAGTAGTAGTATTATTATTGGTCGTAATCGTATATATAAATTTAATTTATATTTTGTTGTGTTATCATCAATCTTATGATTAAGTATGTAAATATATGAGTTATTCCACCTACTCAAAGCTCTGTGATGTGTGTGTATGTCTGTCACATGAAATGATGCTTCAGGTTTGTGTGGATATCAATAATATAACAGCAGATTCTAAACAGAAAATGCTGGTTTTTATGGTGTGAATTTGCTCCTATCCCAGCTGTTCAGGGTGATATGGGTTAGATCCTCGGGTCAATAACACTTCAGTGGAATTGTTTGGGTGAATATGAATAAAAAGATTTTCCTTTTTTAGTGTAAATTCTCCATGAACTAAAGAGACTGAAGCTATTTTAGAGGACGTTGAAGAAACAAATCACTGCTTCACTGTGAAGAAAATGTTATTAATGTTATAATTTAAAAGATTTATAAAAGAAAACAGATTATGTGGATTAGGTGAAATTCAGAATGAGTCACACTTTGTCGTGCATTGTCCTCACTGTGATGATGTGGTTTGTGTATTACGATATGACGTATTCATAGTACTATAAATACTACTTAACACAGCTGTAGTGTATCTATTTTCAACATGATACTTTATATTTTAATTAAAACTATTAATTAAGTTAACAATAAATATATACACATTTATTAAAAGTATTTCACTTGTTCATTTTATAAACACTCTGTTGGTAATGAGGCTTAAGTGTTATGCGCCACCTGCCATTCAAGCAGTAGAACAAAGAAGTGCGCTGCTGTTCCGATTGCAATGATCGTACTTGGCGAGTACGAGGCGAGTACGTACTCCAGTCTATGCAAGTACATCCTTCACACTTAGGTATTGAGAACTGACTGACTACACAACACAGAAGCACCTGTTGCCTCATTTCACAGGAAATCTTACCTTTGTGCAGACCCTCTATGTGAGGGTGAGACCTGTTACTGCAAGTCTGTTAGAAAAGCACTACTACACAAATCTATTCTATTAGAAAACACAAATCTAGTCTGTTAGAAAACACAAAACTGTTCTATTAGAAAACACAAATCTAGTCTGTTAGAAAACACAAATCTAGTCTGTTAGAAAACACAAATCTAGTCTGTTAGAAAACACAAATCTAGTCTGTTAGAAAACACAAAACTGTTCTATTAGAAAACACAAATCTAGTCTGTTGAAAACAAATCTAGTCTGTTAAAAACACAAATCTAGTCTGTTAGAAAACACAAATCTAGTCTGTTAGAAAAGAACACAAATCTGGTAGTCTATTAGAAAACACAAAACTGTTCTATTATATTCTATTAGAAACACAAATCAGTCTGTTAGAAAACACAAATCTATTCTGTTAGAAAACACAAATCCATTCTGTTAGAAAACACAAATCTAGTCTGTTAGAAAACACAAATCTATTGTGTCAGAAAACAAAATCTAGTCTGAGAAAACACAAATCTAGTCTGTTAGAAAACACAAATCTAGTCTGTTAGAAAACACAAATCTAGTCTATTAGAAAATACAATCTAGGTCTGTTAGAAAACACAAATCCTTCTATTAGAAAACACAAATCTAAAGCACAAATCTAGTCTGTTAGAAAACACAAAAAACACTCTGTCTGTTAGAAAACACAAATCTCTGTTAGAAAACACAAAATGTCTAGAAACACAAACAAATCTCGTCTGTTAGAAAACACAAATCTCGTCTGTTAGAAAACACAAATCTATGATGCGCTCCTTGGTGCATCTGTATGCTGCTTCCTCTCCCCAGTGATCAGGTCCATCACTGTTGTTTCATTATCAAACTTAATGATGACACTGGTGTTGTGGGAGGGGATGCAATCATGAAGGGACTCAAAGCACAGCCCTGTGGAGCTCCTGTTTGTTTGTATCTTTTGTCAAATGTCAACTTCTGTTTCTTCATAAATGTCTATAACACTGTGTGATATATAACACTTTAATTATATAAAAGTACATACTGTATATACGTACCTACAGGTACATACGTATACTTCCAGGTACTGAGTGTGTTCTTTAAAACGTTGCCTGCTGAAAAAATGTCACATGTTAAAGGTTACCTCAGAGCAAAACCAGATAGAAACATCACAAATGGTGGTGAGAACCTCTGAACCCTCCCATCCTGACAGTGCACTGCATCCACTCTTCATCCTTCCTGTGACCCCGCCACAGAAACACCACACTCTGCATCACAGCTCCCTTCCAAACAATTAGGCACAGTTGTTGTCACCTTTAGCCGGAAAGGGCAGTGCAGGGTTTGGGGCAGATGGACAAGCAGAGGCTTTCTCACCGAGGGTCCCAGTAGAGTGGATAAAGTACAGAAATGTCTGGAAAGCATGTGAGTGACATGAAGGTCTGCTGTGGTCACATGCTTCACAGAATCCTCTACAGACCCGTGAAAAACCTCCAGAGAGCCACAGAGAAAAAACACAGCTCCTCTTCCTTCAGCAGAAGTTTCTTTTGTTGCTGAAGATATTGACGGTTTTTCAACATATAAATAAAAACACATAAAAAATATAATTATATACACTTCATGGATATTCTATTGTGTTTTGTGCCACAAAGATAATCATGCAGTGATGCTCATGTCTTCACAAAGTCTATGAACCTTCTCTGTGGTCCTCTCCTTTTCCTCCTGTACAGCAGCTCCATCTTCAAACAGTCATCTGGCCTGGTATTGCAAAGGAATCATTCTTAGCTAGAGGCATCTAAACAGCCAAGTTACTTTACAGTTGGCAGCGTAGCCCCGCCTCTTCCTCTTTGCAAAGAGTCAATCACACTATCTCTGTCCGTCCTGAGGTTTCAGCCTCTTCACTCGCTCTCATTGTAATTGGGAACAAATGAGTATTTCACACCATTTGTTTTAAGGTACACATAGGTGCTTACTAACATGCATATAAGTAGCACTAGCCCTTTATTAGTAATTATCAAGCACACATTAACACCGTATTCTGCACGATATTTATTCACACTATTATTCAGAAACAACAATGCATCCATTTACAGCCAATAAGTGATAATTAGGTGTAATTAATATAAAGTGTTAGCATTTGTTTTTATGTTTGTTTACTCTTGTTGTGATTGTGTTATTGTATTTCAGAAATGTTAGACTTGTATGTGAATACTTTATTTTGTGAAGTATTTCATGTCTTTAATGTTGTGTACTCCTCCAGGAAGAGTTTCATGCATGTGAATATTCTGTCCACGTGTTTTATCACCAGCGTCGACACAATTCTGCGTGAATGTGTGTGTGTGTGTGTGTGTGAGACGAAACATTCCCCTGCATCATGTAAACTGTGTTCTGTAAGTAACTTAATCTTGTTTTTATTTTCCCTCTGTCGTTTGTCAGACTGCAGACACAGACACGCCGCTGGGAGTGAAGTTGACTAAAAAGGACAGGAAGTGAAGCCTCCAGCTCCGCCCAGTCTAATTCTGTTTGCTGTCAGACCAATCTGCACTGCAATTATCAAACTGAATGGTGCCTGTAGACCATAATTGCTTTGTTTTTCCAATTATTTCATGAGGCTCTAGTAATTTACTTCATTCTATCAAAGTATGCCAATTAGACATTATAATTACAGTTTTCAATGTATCACTTTTCACTGTCTGAAAAGATGTAATACTGCTATTAAGGGAGAGCATGGGGACAGTTAAATATTCACTGCTGTCTGCACCACGCTTACCATCTTACTTTTATATAAAAATATAAACATAAATCCCACTATTTAACACTCCATGTTTGTTCACTTCATTGATACCGAAGAGGAAATCCGTTCTAAATTCTAAACATTATTCTGCAGCATCACTGAGAGCTTCAGGTTGAATTTTTCACCCTGACATCACCAGGACTTCACGCTGACACAGATGTAATTACTCACACGACTGCCTTCTTCTCTCCTTTGTTTGCCTCTTTCAGACCAGAATTAGCAGGTACACTGCAAAAAATCATCTTCAAGAACATATTTCTTCTTCTATCTTTCTTACTTTTTGCCTGAAAGAAAAAAATAATCTTAACCTGACACATCACAGATGTACAAGCTAGCTTTAAGAAAAAGTTGCTTTCCCCGGCAGATTCTTGTTCTTAAAGCATTTTAATCAATTTAATAATATTTGTTTTTACAGCGAAAGAACGTTTGATTGAAGTGATTTGAAGACAAGTGATAAATGGAGTTTGTGGAAAACTAGGGATTAGTTTGAGTTATAGCTGATGTGCCCTGAGTCTATTAATCACATGCACCCAGAGTATTACACTGACAGGAGTTACTTTCAGGGGCTTTTAAGGTTACAGATGGATGTCAGAGCTGTGAAGTCGTCGGGATCATCCAGGTGTGAGTCTCTAATCACGCTGAGAACACCAAACTTCCAAACAGGACTGCACTCATCCTCTCATCCTCTCATTTACACCACCGGACTTCCTGTGAGGTGCCTGCTCTGTTATTGTAAGTCATGCATTAGGGGAAATTCAGGATTAATGAACCTTTAAATATTTGGATCATTCAGCGGCAGTTGGAATAAACCTCATCCTGTGAGTTAGAGCTTTTAGCTGATGATGAGATCTCACAGCTCGCAACGGGAGCATGACATAGCACACATGTGCTGATGACCAGGGCTCCTTCATATACCTCACTGTAAAACAAATGGAGACAGATTAAATTATAGGATTATTTGACTGATGATTACAATCATCAAGCAACAATTATATCCTGTAAAAAAACACAGCAACAAATACATTTATAGTGTGATTTAAGAAATAACATTCTGTGCTAGTACGGCTAGTGGGCCAATGAGCATCTAGTCTGGTCAAGAGGGGGCCGGTCTTCAGAACATAACTGCAATATGAGTTTAAAATTCAATATTTCATCATCGCAATAAAGATATTCCAGAGGATATTGCAAAGGATTTCAAAGTAAAAGTGTTTGATATGGAATGATGTAAAACACTAAAGCTTATACATATTTAATGTTGAATGTAAGACATTTAATAACAAGATTATAGTAAGTGATGTTTTCATTAAATCATGATATTAAGTTAGGTTAATATTAGGTTTCCTGTAGCAGGGTTTCTCAGTGCTGGTTGTGAGTGTGCATGTTTTAGATGTCTCCATGCTCCGACACAGTCATGGCAACTTAATGTCCTTTGTTTCTTCTCTCTGTGGTGTTCTGCAGCATCCCGCAGCATCCCGCAGCATCCCGCAGCATCCTGCAGCGTGGTGGAGTGAAGAGACACACACTCTGTCCCTATTTATTACAATACCTCTTGTTTTGGCATGGTTGGAATCCCACCTATGTGTGTGTTGACGGCAGGAGAGTCAGTGTCAGATTACCTGCTGTTTAGCACTTATTTGGTTTGTAATCCAAGACTCAATAGAAGACAGATACAATCAACATGTGTATAATCCCACTCACTGCCTCAGTCACACCCTCGATCCTGTTTTTGCTGCATTGATATTGAAAATGGAAAGATTTTTACCCGTTGATCATTATTTAGTCACATTTAACTGAACAATAATTAACTAGACTGACAAAGAAAACTCTAAAACAGGTTTTATATAGAAAAGAAAACGGCACTGCACTAATGTAGAGGAATTTCATATAGCCTGGTTTTGTAGAGCTGCCTATTCTTCTTCTTTAATTGAAGAAAATAAGAATAATCACAGGTTTCCTTTCACACAGTGGAACCATCTCTTCCTTTAACACTGAGCACTGACCACTTTATCAACTAACATCAATTAGAGAAAATCTCAGAGTACTGATACATTTTCTTCAGCACGAGAGCTTTAGAAGCAGCAGATGTACAGTTCGACAGTTCTGACTGGGGCTGGATGGAGATCAGATATGTCAGCTATGTTTTTGGACTGTGAGGAGGCCGGAGAACCCGGAGAGAACCCACATGCACAGAACAGAAAGTGCAGAACTCAGTCCCCAACTGTGTGAGGCAACAATGCCCAAACAAAGAGTGGTGATGCCAAAACCTGAATAATTGAATAACTGGCAGATGAAACTCAACAATGTATTATTTTCTTGCCTCAGCTTCAGTGTTGAGAAAAGACAAAAAAGTTCCACTCGATTGAATCATTCTGTGGGAAAACGAGTTAAGTTTAGATGAAATGAGTTAAAGCCAGGATTAGGAGAATGGTGGTTTCACTGTCTCTTTATTAAAGGTTTGTTTCCCTCTTCAGGCCAGTTGGAGAAAACGTACAGTAAGCTTTTGTCAGCACATTTGGATCGGTGTATTTTCTTATTTTTGTTTGTGTGCTACCACCAATGGGATTATGTTTATTTCAGCACATAAAATTAGCAGAGGATTATTATTAAAATTATAGACAATTGATCACAAACAAAGTTAGGCAGTGCTAGTAGGAGGAGGTTTGGCTGTCAAAGGAATTCTAGTGGCTCAGACCTGGAGGAAAATTGCAAGCTCACACCAA
This sequence comes from Solea senegalensis, assembly GCF_019176455.1. Classification (NCBI taxonomy): domain Eukaryota; kingdom Metazoa; phylum Chordata; class Actinopteri; order Pleuronectiformes; family Soleidae; genus Solea; species Solea senegalensis. The sequence goes on along the minus strand of NW_025321100.1, from coordinate 57,486 downwards.
CATTGTTGGTCCAGCTCTGACTTGAGTCCAGGCAAAGTGTTGGGTGTCACGGTGCATGAGGCTCAGACAGATAATCAGAGCAGAGAAAGGGCTTTGAGAGGCTGTGGCACCAGTGAACAAACACACAGCACACACACACACACACACACACACACACACACCCCTAAAACCTGCTCAAACACACTGTCCATATTTATCCATCCTCCTCTTTTTTGCTGGCCGAGTAAATCTCTCCTAATCCGATGAGGAAAACACATTTGTGTGCATTTTGTGTCATGATGACATCACACAACCGTGTGTGTGTGTGTGTGTGTGTGTGTGTGTGGGATGACATATTGATCTGCCCAATATAGGCGACGTCTAGACATGCAAACACAACAGACTGTGACACATTACTGAATGTTGTCCTTTCTGTTCAAGGAGAGAAAGGCTATTTGGCAACATAAGGGAAATATTCACACAGGAATGCATACATATAAATAATCTGGAGTCTAATCATTGTTTTACAGCGACCTGCGAGGGAAATAAATGCAAAATAAATGCAGGAACTTATTGTGAGAAAAACCTTCAACCTGCTTTCATAACCTTTTTTATTTTATTTAAAAGGGATTTTGACTATCAATGTTTTTCAAACAATATATTTGATTAAAGACTTCTGAATGAAAATAATGGTTCATGTGTGCATGTGTCCCACAGGTGTTTGGACATGGGTGGATTTACAGCTCTATCTCTGTAATTTTTTTTTTTTTTTTTAAATTTACAGATTGAGGACAAAAGTATCAAAACAACAAAAGAGCAGCAACTGTATTGCAGATGCTCCTTCAACATGTTTTTATATCCTCAATGTGTGTTGCAAAATGTCATTTTTTTCACAAATCTACAAAATACAATTAGATTTATATGATGTATAATTCTACAAATTTCAGATTTTATTGCAATTTTAGAAATAAAATGGGGTTTAAATTATTATTATTATTGTTATTATTGTTGTTGTTATTATTATTATTATTATCATAATAACACATGGTTGAAGAATGTTAGTTTTCTCTTCACGCCACATAAACCTCCTCCTGTCCATCATTTAACATTTCTGCTGTTTTCCAGTGCAGCAAAATGCAAAAGCCAGAGGGATGTTTCAAAAAACTAGATTCTTGATTTGCCAGGACTCTTTTCATGGACATTTAGTAAAACAGACACGTGAACATTGATCAACATTTCTGTAAAAGTAACACAATTAGCCAAAAAGCTATGTTTCATGTGACAGATGTAAAAGTGTAACCCTGAAAACAAAACACCATCGTTTGCATTTACCTTTTCTTCTGTCAGGTTTTCACCGTTTCTTTATGTGCAGATAAAAACAGGCTGATGGAGCTCACCACATTTCTCAAATTAAATCTATTCTTGGCAATCAGCATGCCGCCTCGCCTCGTTCACTCACTAATCAGCCATAATGCTACAGCTTCAATCTGACTGCCATAGAGGGGAAGTCAAGTGCTCTCCAAGACTTCAACAATAGCTGTCCTTCTGACAAATGCAAGAATTATCTTTATTATATATTATTTCCTCAGGAGAGGAAGAAATCAGACTTGCTCCCGTGTTTGCTGCAGTCAAGTGTGATACGGACGCTGTGAAAAGCACTGAGACCTGTTATTTGGTTTGTTGATAAAGTTGCTTTCCATCCATTTGCACAAGGGACAAACTCGGTGTCCTTTACAAATAAGATTCCTGTGATACTTTTCACCTCATATAAAACAGTCAGAGGAACAACATGACATAATAAATCAAATAAAAGAGAGAAATGAGTCAGCAAACAAACAAGCCGAGTCCTCTGTTATGCTGATGACGTCTTCGTTCACATTAGCAAACACCACTTCATTTTTCCACTTGTGGTCAAAGCAGACGAAAAACAACAACTGTTTGAACAAATTGGAATGGTGATAATTCAGGTTCTTGCAAACCAAATTAAAACCAAGCTAAAGTTACTTTTGTTAACTTTCTCTTATTCATCTCCGCCCTCGTCTTTCTGTCTTTGTCTCACTAGTTAATTAGTTTTCCATTAAAATGTTAAAAACCAAATATTCAAACATTCACTCACTTGCTGTTAAGTGACTATTTGTAATTCATTTAAATGATAAATAAAATGCATTTATTCCTCCTCTCCAACAACATTTACACTATTTATCTCATGCAATTAAAGCGCTGAACTGATGTTTCACTCACGTCATATCTTAATGCCTGTCTCCAACTGCACTTATTTACATTTACATGTTTTCAATACACCAAGTTTTCCAGCTCCATTTAAGCTTAAAATCGTTTGCAACATTTGTTGTATTATTGTTTTTTATGCACAAGTTAAAAAAAAAGAAGAAAATGATGGAAATCCACCCACTGACATTCACGTAATTGGTCTTCATTTCCACGACCTCTAGTGCCGTTAAGGATAGAAATGCAGCACAAGTTGATAATACAATAAAAACTTAATGATAAACTAAAATCATATTGTTTTGGGCTGCATCTTACCATTTCTGTTGGTTGCCACTTATTTTGTAGTTTTCACTACAAAATAATAATGACTGCACTTATTTAGCACCAGAGTTAACAAAATGCTCTCACAGGCCAGATGAATGAAAACCAAACAAGACGACACCCGAGAAACAAGGAACAAAAGTAACAACAAGGAATACAAGTGCTATAATAACGTAAAAAAAACAATAAAAAACTAAATAATACAGGTTAATCCTGGGGGGCGGGGGACAGGCTTGATCCAGTCAAGTACTGGATTCAGGTGTTTCAATCAGACAATATTCACGCTGCAGCTTGGACAATGCTACGCTTCCAACTTAGTGGCAACAGTTTGAGGAAGAACCTTTTCTATTCCAACATGACTGTGTGTCCCTGCACAAGGACTGTGAGGACATGTTTGACTTTGAGTTTGGTGTGAGACAAGTTGACTGGCCCTCACACACGTCATGGCCTGATCTCATCAATGCTCTACAGAATGAATGGACACACATTCACATAGAAAAACTTCACAATATTAAGTACTTCATATATATATATACATACATATATATTTGAATACATCATTTCAGTCCCTGTTGGTTTAATGGTCAAATACTTTTGTGTCTATTATCCAAATGGACATAATGTGTACACTATTGTGCACTTGTGCACAAAGGTTGTTGAGCTACTTTGCCAAACTTTAGTGGACACAATAGTTTGAGAGTTTGTGAAAGAATAAACATATAGATATAAATACATGCTCCTTATATGTGATGACATTTGCCTGCAGTCATGGCCCGAGGCTACGGCTGCCCCAGAGACAAAGGAAGAAGGGCTGCCACCATCATGTTTAACCACCACTGACACATCATCACCCTTATTGTGACTCGCAATCTGAACACACACACAAACAGACACACACACACACACACGCAAACAGACACACACACGCACACACGCAAACAGACACACACACGCAGCAACAGCAGTTCGGGGCAGCAGCAGTACTGGAGCACCATCTGTCAGCCTGGTGTCAAGTGGCCCTTGTCTCCAGTGATTATGAGAACTCCTGCTGCCTCAGGTGGTCCATGGACCAGCTCAGCCATCTAGAGGGGCCAGGCCAGGCCATATGGTCTGTGGGGCATGCGGGGGCACCCAGGGGAGGCCACTCCCCTCCCTTTGCTGGTGGACAGGACAGACAGCAGCCACAGTGCAGCCACAGTGCCTGCTGACTCTGCACTAAAACGTCCCACTCAGACCTGACGTGACGTGACGGTGAAGGACTTGACAGACATCACTCAGAGTTTCTGAGAGGGAGGAGCTCAGAGTGAGAGGTCACTGAGGTCAAGGCCAGCCTGCCTTTGTTTTTATGTTTTAAACATGAAGGACCACATTCATGGTGCTCAGGAAATAATTATGAGAAATGTCCTTCACTGTTGGACAAAGAGCAAAAAAAATGCATTTGTGACTTTACAGGATGTGACATTTAGGAGGGTTCATGGCCACAGAACTACCCAGACTGCCTTGCACCACCATCTTTCTACAGCAGCTCGTTTTTAAAGCCAAAGTTTATGATGCCAACGCAGAAGAATGACATCCCTGCTGCTGTGTGGAGGCCACCATAGTTCCCTGATGTGCTAGGGAAAGGGAGGAGTTAATAGAGGGGGGTGGAGCCTCACCTGCACACTGCACATTTAAGTTGGATGGAAACATTTCAGCTCATCATTTAGTTCCAACTACATACAGTATAAGTGTGCGGGATAATAATAATAATGATGATGATAATAATAATAATAATAATAATGATAATAATAATAATAACAATAATGATAATAATAATAATAACAATAATGATAATAATAATAATAATAACAATAAAATAATAATAATAATAATAATAATAATGATGATGATAATAATAATAATAATGATAATAATAACAATAATAATAATGATAATGATAATAATAACAATAATAATAATAATGATAATAATAACAATAATAATAATAATGATGATAATATATAATTAATGCCAAACCAGCATTGGTGAAAACAAGAAAACAGATTGTTGTTGAAGTTGTTCACTTGATTCACGATACACCATTTCAACTGTTGTGTGTGTGTCACTGACAGTGGTGTAATTATGTAAAAGTAACGTGATTAAAACAGTGTGAGTAGATACAGCCTCACTGCGAGCTGTAAGGCTCACGTAACCTAAATGTTCACCTGCTTCATTCTTTTGAATAACTTAAGAATACTTGACAATATTGTTAAACTGTACTTTATATCGCACAAACACACATTTGAACCCACTGATGGGAGCAGCTGTGGATCAACAACTCTTGTTTTCTGTGATTTAACTGTCACTGACTTTGGCTTACAAAACAGCAAAGTCACAAGCACACACACACACACACTCCAGCACCACAAGTTACACACTGGGATACAGGCGATAGACAACAGACACACACAAAGTTCTGAGTTGGTGTTTCTAGATACAGCCACAGGGAGAAGCTCTCACTACCTCTGAAGGTGAGACAGTGAGTCAGCACAGAGCACTGGAGACAGGTATATGAACACTCCCCACACCTGAGCTTCATCAACGCCAATCAGTGCCACACACACCTGACTGCACTGAGTTGATTGAGTTCCTGTGGAAACACTATCTTTAGACTCCAGAGTGTCCATTTGTTTCAGGTCTGGGATAATAATATTATAATATTATAATATTATAATATTATAATATTATCTCCACATGTACACAAACAGCACAGCGGGGGGATTCATAGAAACCAGGTCACATGACTGTATTGTGATGTCCAGAGCAGAACTGATGCATTTTGTCATGATGATGTAGTTTATGAACCTGCAGCGTAAAAGGCATTTAACTGGTTGTCTCTTATACTGTATGACATGACAGGAAGTGTGCAGCTCCAATAAGTTGTGAAGTGCAGGTTCATGTAAAGATAAATCAGTGATTTGTCCCATCAACAGTGAAGAGATCATTTTCACCATCACCATGCAGCAAAGGCCCTGCTTCTAAATGTGCTCTCATAATAATAATCTTTACATTTGGGACATCTTTACTGTATCGTCAACAACATGTGTTTAGTTATTTTTATCATTTAAAGCAAAATAAAATATCTGAAATGACATTTATTTATTCTCAAAACCGATCTCTAGAAACACAAACACCCATGTTATCGTCGCAGTGTTTATTTTGTACAAATATAACAAATATAAGGATATGATGTGACGTGCAGTGAGAGAGTGTGTGAACAGTGTTGCCAGTGATGACAGAAACAACAAATTACACGGCTGCTCAGTGCCGCAGCTCTCAAATGCATCAGCTGTGATCCTTTCACACACACACACACACACACACACACACACACACACACTCTCAACACTTCCGTGAGTGCCGTCTTTCACTGCATGCCAAACTGTAATCAGAACATGGCTTTCCAGAAGTCACACACACACACACACACATAGAGAGAGTTGAGGAATGTCAGTATCATTTGTCAACAATAAAGGTGAAAATAACTCATATACAAATATAGGCCGAGTGGATAATCATAATCATAATCATCAGCTTTTAATCTTTCAGATGTTTTACATATGTTTGTTTGTTTTTTAAAAATCTTTGTAGCTGTAGAAATATTGTGTTTGTATCTGATTAAAGCTGTAGTAGGTAACCTTTATACTGTATACACACACCGATATCCATTAGATTCAAACTACTGTCGGATGAGTTCACGACGCATGATGAAGCCTCTCAGCTCCACATGACTCTCTCTGTGCGTAGCAGTGTTTAGCTCTCGTGTCGCCCGGTGACACGGGAACTGATTCATGGAGGCGACAGCAACAGTGAGCCATTAAAGAGGGATGACCGTAAACACAAAGAAGCGTCTGTGCTAAGCTACACTGCTAAAAAAACGAAACGTCGCTTAACCACGCCCACCCCTGCTCTGCTGCTGTATACACATGGAGGACGTAGCAAACACATAATGTTACATCATTTGTGTTTATGAAGACCAAACACAGGCAGAATAATCACAATAATCACACTGCAGCCATGAGCCACGTGCACACACACACACACACACACACACACCTCTGTGTTTGACACAATTCTGAGAAAATCATTTATAAACCTGCACGACTTTGTGCTTCACGACAGGGTCATGGCTCTGTGGAAGAGAAAAGGTTTCAAACACAACGTTTCTTTTTTATCTTTGATTGATTGATTGATTGATTTATTTATTTATTTATTTATTTATTTATTTATTTATTTATTTATTTATTTATTTATTTATTCTTATTCTTAATGAGTTCAAGTCTTATTGGTGCTCCTTTATTTTTCTGTTATGTGTTGTTTCCATTGCTCCTATGTCATATCATTTGGTGCCCTTTAACTTCAGAACTATGCAGGATGTTGACCCTGATTTAACAGTTTCAGAGTCATTGCGATGGTTAAATGTGTTGTTGTTTTGCTTGTCTTGCAAAGTTGTGCTATAATGCAGTGTTTCCCAAGCCTGGTGCTCAGAGAACACGGCCCTGCATGGTTTACATGTTGCTGATTCAAATGGTCAGCTGATAACGAGCTGTTCATCTGAATCCCATGTGTTCCCTGAGGACCAGGCTTGGGAAACACTGCTATAATGTACCTGAACATTACATTACAACACACTAAGTCACAAGCTTTCATCGCCACACTTGACTTTGCCTTTTTTTATTGTTCTTTATTTATTCATCAGAGTTAATAATAATTTTAATAATACATTTATCAACATTTAAGTTGTAACTACTCAATCGTTTCAAATGGTTTAATTCTACAGTGTGAACAACTTGACAAGGTCACATTTAAAATGAAAACTTAAATATGACTCTGTGATATTTTTAAAATGATATTTACATTAATTATTTACATTAATAACAGTTAAACAATGTAACCATACTGTGATGAAACACCATGTGACTACATAAAGTAAATAAAGATACAGAAGGAAGAGTTATTTTCCCCACTGGTATCTGAGCTAATGGTTATGATGGGATGTCTCTAACAGGGGGTCAGCATGTTTAGTCTATTGACTGATTATGGGATGTGTGTGTGAAAGGCTATTAGAGAAAAGGCCTAAAAACTGCAACAAAAAAAAATACAGTATATTATTTTGAAACATGGTTCAGCTGCTGTATTCTGTTGTTGCTGCATATTTGATATTCTATTCTATTCTATTCTATTTTCTGTCTGCTGCCGTGTGTGTGTGTGTGTGTGTTAGTAGTTACTAACACAAGAGGGCGTGTTGCAGTGTGTAGCAGAGTGTGTCGCAGTGTGTCCTGAGCTGTCACAGCTCTGATTTAAAGGCTCCCACCACCATCACAGCTATTTACTCCCCACTGAGACCCGCACGCGCCACACAGCCACGTCCCACGGAGAGGTTTTTTTTTTTTTGTGAGTTTGGAGAATGACGTTGCAGTCCTTGGTCGCTGGATGACTCTGTCCAACACCTTCGTCTATGTTTGTATCGTGTTAGCTCTCACAAAAGACTGCACGCGTGGTTTTCAAGAGTTTGATTTTTAGGAAATTAAAATTGTGAGAAGACTTTTCTATCCTTTGCCTGCAGCACTAAAGGCTCCTTCACTGTTACCATACCATAATTAACATAGGAGTTACGGCCTAGGCTGGAAACATGCGCGTAAATGCAGTCCAGCATTAATACTATGTGCTCGGGAATGTTTGCTCTCTTTACTGCTTTCAAATTGAAAATAATAAAATGGGAAAAACAAGTGGAAAAAAGAGAGAGTGTGTGTGTGTGTGTGTGTGTGTGTGTGTTATGTGTTATGGAAAATGTAAACAATGTCCCAACTCAGCAGCACCGGCACGTGCCAGTTTATAAAAAGGAGAAAAACTAACGCGAAGCTGCAAAACAAATGAGATGTAATGATGAGTGTATCCGTGTGTGTGTGTGTGTGTGTGTGTGCGGCAGCAGCCAATCAGCTGCTCATGCAGATGACGTGCTGAAGCCCTACGTCAGACCCGCCGCCTGTCAGGACCAGAGCTCCACACACACCGGCAACACTCTTTCTCCCTCTCTTTCTCTCTCTCACTCACTCACTCACTCACTCACACACACATACATACACACACACACACACACACACGCAGTCTCTCACACACACACAAACACATACACACACACACTCTCTCTCTCTCTCCCCTCTGTGAGTGAGCCGGACAGCACACACACACAGACCCCGGCCCCGGCAGCTTGGCAGCCCCGGCAGCGGAGGACACACACCCCGGCTTCAGGCGCCCCGCAGCCCGCTGTGACAGTGGACCTACCGTCGCCTTACTTTGTGGACATGGGAGACATGGGGGACCCGCCGAAAAGTAAGACACTTCTGCGGTGTTGGGATGCGATTGTGGAACTAAATTCATCCCAAAGTGAGAGCTGACTTATCTGCGGTGTGATGACTGCACAGAAACATTGTTCTCGGCCTTTTAAAACTCACGATTATCATTTAAAACACTGCTTTTAATACAAGGTCTGAGTCAGCGGATGATACTTTTTATTGGACATTTAACCAGATAATACTAATAATAATAGTAATAATAAGAATACCAAGAACAGCAAGAACAACAACAACAACAACAACAATAATAATAATATTATTAATAATCATAATAATAATAATAATAATAATAATAATAATAGATTTGAAAAGGCCATATCCACTTCTGTGAACAGTGTGTGAACATGTGTCCCGCTCCTCATGCTGCTCTTGCAGAGAAGCGGCTTGTGTCTCTGTGCGTGGGCTGCGGGAACCAGATCCACGACCAGTACATCCTGCGGGTGTCCCCGGACCTGGAGTGGCACGCCGCCTGCCTCAAATGTGCCGAATGCAGCCAGTACCTGGACGAGTCGTGCACGTGCTTCGTCCGGGACGGAAAGACTTACTGTAAACGGGACTATATCAGGTAGGACGGCCGCGGGAGCGTGCGTGGACGACACGCGTGGACTAGTCCTGAATTCTTTTTGGGGGTTTTTTTTATAGTCGGAGCTGCACGGACACTGGATAATAACATGATCATTATATTTTTATTATGATTATTTTTTACAAATATATATCATTATATGAGAGAGGATCCTTTTTTAGGATCATCATCATTTCTGCTGCAATTCCTCAACTAATCATAACAATATTAATGATTGGGATTAAACCGCAGCTTGTGACACACGGACCTGTAGATAATCATAAAACATCAATAATATAAATATAAATATAAATATAAGGCCTGTGCGTTGGGTGTCATTGATGGAAGTTATGTGATGACAAAATTATGATTGTTATTATATGAAACTTCATCCTGGTAAACCACTAATTCAATTTAGCATTATTATAACCTGACTCATAATCTGAAAAAAACTGCCAGCATTTACATGTATTATTATTATTATTATTATTATTACAGGATATTAATATTAGTAATAATAACAGTAATTATTATTATTATTATTATTATTATTATCATTATTATTATTATTATTATTATTATTATTGTTATCTTGCAGTTAATTCCCTCTCCTTCGAGTTCAACGGGGAAAGTTGGAGCCATTTTATCTCATACTTGAAAATAATTAATGTTTCATTAAAAACGCTTCGTTTTCATATATATATAATTTTATTAGAATAATAATAATGACAATAATTATAATGTTGTGCTGCGCTTTCTGCTCTGAAACTGATGGCAGCGTTTGTGTGTGTGTGTGTGTGTGTGCGTGTGCGCGCGCGCCGCAGGTTATACGGGATCAAATGCGCCAAATGCAACATCGGCTTCAGCAAGAACGACTTCGTGATGCGGGCCCGCTCCAAGGTTTACCACATCGAGTGTTTCCGCTGCGTGGCCTGCAGCCGGCAGCTCATCCCGGGTGACGAGTTCGCGCTGCGGGAGGACGGGCTCTTCTGTCGGGCGGACCATGACGTGGTGGAGCGCGCGAGCCTCGGCGCCGGTGACCCGCTCAGTCCGCTGCATCCCGCCCGACCGCTGCAGATGGCAGGTAAAGTCCCGGGACAGTGGGAGTGGAAGTGGGAGAATATAAGAGGTTCTGCAGGCCTTTCACAGATGCTGGATTATTTTTTTTTGTTTGGGATTATTTTATTTGACTCCTCATGAGTTCATGAGTTCCCTCTCATATGTCACTGTCCAACTGCAACAGACTCTTTAAATCCACCTTTCCTGCACCAAAGTCTTGGGGCTGCTGTTTGCTGCATTCCTCTGTCCGCGCGCAGCTTAAATTAGATTAGATAGTCAGAAATACACCAAGTTATCACTGCTGGAGGAAGACAGGAGTGTATCCGCGGCTGGACATGGCTCTGGGTCCGGGACTGGACTAGGGAGGGGGAGGTGGTCAGAAAGCTCTCTCTTCTGCTGCTGCTGCTGTTTTTCTGAGCAGATGTTTGACCTTGGATGAGATGAGTCCATCAGACCTGCGCGGATGTCCTCCCTACATTGAAACCCTGAAAGACTCGGGCAGTTGAAGGCTGCAGCTCCTGGAGCCATGAAACAAGAGGTTTAATGGACATCATCTTTTATTTCCCAGAACACATGGATGTCTTCTCCATTCTGTACCTCGTTCCCTCACTAGAAATGTCAAAAATGGACATTTTGACAAACAGAGACTTAGATTTATATAATGTTCACCCCACGGTTACATAGAGAACTATTTACTCTAAAATGTTTATTATTTACATCACCAATGATGTGTATGTTTGCAGTTTTACCTCCACGAATGAGCGTTTGTCCTCGTGGGATTATAAACAGTCAATTTGTAATAATTATTGTTCATTGGTAGTGTACATGTCTTTTGTTTTGGGTTCTAAATTGTACTTAAACTCATACATGTCATGATAAGGTACAAACAAATGGCATTTGTACCGTTTAAGATACATCAGTACTTTTATATGTGTGTGTGTGTGTGGACGTGATTACGCCAGCGTTACTCCAAACCTTTTTATAAGAACATATTTTTTTAATCTTTATAATGATAAGAATATGATCAATACATTCATGTTTCAGATTATTTTTTTTACTGCATCTAATCCCATTTAAAATTGGCTAAAGCACCAAAGTTGGGATTTATTTTAAACATGTTTTTGATCACATATCCACACTTTTCAATATTCTCAGTTTGTGTTTAATGTTGAAAAGGCTGAGGAAAATATCTGCCGTGTTTTCGAGATTCTAAGTGGTGCAAGAAGACGTGGTTACATATTTGGGGGGAAACTCGTGAACAAACCCATCAGCTGATTCTTTTCTCCCCGGGTTCTTTTCCTTCTCCTTCTCCCTCGTGCTTTCTTCACAGCAGAACCAATCTCGGCCCGGCAGCCCGCGCTGCGGCCTCACGTCCACAAACAGCCGGAGAAGACCACCCGGGTGCGGACGGTGCTGAACGAGAAGCAGCTGCACACGCTGCGGACCTGCTACAACGCCAACCCGAGGCCCGACGCCCTGATGAAGGAGCAGCTGGTGGAGATGACCGGCCTCAGTCCGCGCGTGATCCGGGTCTGGTTCCAGAACAAGCGCTGCAAGGACAAGAAGAGGAGTCAGCTGATGAAGCAGCTACAGCAGCAGCAGACCAGCGACAAGACGGTGAGCGCGAGGACACACACGCACTTTCACTGGGCACGAAAGTCCAGGTGGTTCTCAAACGGGGGTCCGGGGACCCTCGAGGGTCCATCACACGCTGTCAGCGAGTCCCTGAAAGAAATGACATATCTTTTATTTATATGTTCATTTATTTACAATAATTGACTTCAAATTATAATAAAAAAAACAAGAGAAGAATATTTACAACATGAATGAATGTAGTCATTATCTATCCTGTATAGTGTATCCCAGCAGTTTTATTAATAACCACTCACATTTACAGTTGTGTACAGTGGGAAAGAAACATTTCAATATTAATTAATAAAATGATTAATTTATTTACAAATATCTAAGTAACTTAACATGGAATGGGGACATAGCTCATAATGCTCCCATAAAAAAACAGGTTGTAAATAAGCAATTAACAATTAGAACGATGCATTTTCAAGTTGCAATCACAGGTATTTGATTGGCGACTTTCTAATTATAGCATTTATCTCAAATTATCTCAAGGAAAATACAGGATGGGTTGCCTGGATTATTTTCAGTCTTGTATATAGGTGGGGAGAAGCTCTGGATTAGATTAAATATGTATTGTAATATCTGAGTGACAGTGATAAATGACGCAGTAAGAGCTTTAAAAATGTTTCTGCAGCGAGTTTTAAGGTTTAGTCTTGTTTGAACATCAGAGCCTTATGTTTGCACAGTGCACACACACACACACACACACACACAGTCATGTCTGAGCTGAGGGCCCATGCTGCACAAGGCCCTGCGGTGTGCGCGCGCACACACACACAATCTGTTCCTCTGGTTATTTAAGTTGTTTTGTTTGTTTGTTGTTTATTGATTGATTGCGACACACAAACACAAACACACACACACACACACAAACAGCACCGCCCCTTCCGCGCACCCACGCAGTCACACTTGAATCACTCATATGGCGTGTGTGTGTGTGTGTGTGTGTGTCCTCCTGCAGAACATCCAGGGAATGACGGGCACGCCGATGGTCGCGGCCAGTCCGGAGCGACACGACGGCGGCATCCAGGCGAACCCGGTGGAGGTGCAGAGCTACCAGGCGCCGTGGAAGGTTCTCAGCGACTTCGCCCTGCAGAGCGACATCGACCAGCCGGCCTTCCAACAGCTGGTGCGTGGTCCCTCTATGTCATTCACCATCAGTCTGAATATATATAATTGAATTTTTTTATGACATTTTCTATATACACAGTTATCATTAAAGCATGTTTATGGGAAACCTTATTGGCCACCATTGGATTTGTTCTATTAGCAACGTTATAATGAACATGACTGGCTCTCAGTCACTTTATTGGGGGAAAAGGTGATACAGTGATATTATTATTTATTTCAGAATGAGAAAAACACTTCCCCTTCCCCGTTTGACCTATTTTATTCACAGTTTACCATAGGATGTACAATATTATATTTATTTACTCATTCTTTTGTATTATTTTTATTCAAATGTCTTAATATAAAGTCGCCATTACTGAATTACTGGCTGTCCTGTTTCACTGGTTTCTATTAAATTCAGTTCAGAGACATTTGAAGGCCTTTTTCATAAACTATCCAGAAATATCGCTAACAATATAATTACGATTATTAATCATCGTAATTATAATAATAAAAACGCATTTATTTTCAGAGATGCTCCTGCTGAGGACCAGTTTGAGGAAACTGTATTTATTTCGAACAGTTTTTTAAGGTGATTACAACTCCCTCATCACATTATAACAGGATTTATGAACATTGAATGTCACATGATGTCTGTTGTCATGAAAACAACTGGAATGTGACACAGCTGATGCGTGTTCGCGTGTTTCCACTGGTGAAACATTCACTGCGAGGGGAACAGTCGAGCTCTTAAATGAATAAAAAGAACACAATTAAGCCACAGAGACGTGTCCAGTCATATGCATTTTATTTGTATTCATTTAAGGAATACAAATGTACACATGTGAGTTAATGAGTTTGGGTGTTTGGTTTTTAACTGTCTTTATTTATCTTATATCTTTTACTCATTTCAAGACTTTAAACATGATGGATTTAAACACGCGCCTGTGCACGTGCACGTGCAGCGTGTTTGAAGCGTCCGTAAGTGCAGTCCAGATGTTTCTGACCCCTGCTGCATGTTTCCTCACCGCAGGTCAGTTTCTCGGAGGGAGGACCGGGTTCGAACTCGACGGGCAGCGAGGTCGCGTCCATGTCGTCTCAGCTTCCAGACACGCCGAACAGCATGGTGTCCAGCCCCATCGAGGCCTGAGTGTGGGCGGGCTGAAGTGGACACGCACACGCATACACGCGCGCGCACACACACACATACACACACACACACATACACACACACACACACACACGCACACGCACACACCTCCTGGCCCCCCTCTTCCTCCTGACTGCACCTGACAACAACCCCGCTGGTTGTGTTTGTTTGACACTGTGAAGACAATCATGGGATATTTTTTAAAACCATACAGCCACCCATCCTAATGTCCTGGACGGACATTACAGGGGACAGCAGAATGGACATGACAGACTGTCCAGGTCCATCCATGTATGCGTCAATATGGTAAGGTGCGCGAGCGCTCACACACGCCTGGTTACAGTTGCCAAAAAAAAAAGAAAAAGACATGACTGCATCGATGACGTGATGGAACCTGCAACAATGCTGTTGATTCAAGGAAACAATGACTTTTCTATAAAAGAGCGTTTGAAGGGGAACAGCACCGCTTCTCTTCGTTTAATTCCACTGATTTTCTTTTTCCTACATGACCCATCAAGTACTAAAGCATTTGCAACAAGGTATACCTCTATTTTGCCACAAGCTTCGTGGGGACATTTGTGTGAGTTTAGTGTCTGTCCGAGAATGATCTTTGATTCTTTTTTCTTTTTTTCCCAAAGATGTGTAAATTAATATTAAGTTAAAACAAACAAAAAAAATACTGTTAGCTCTGGAAGAAAATGTTTCGTTTGTTCCCGTGCAACAAAAAATTATTTATTATTTATTGTTGAAGAAAAAAAATTGCCACCTTTTGTGTAACTTTCTTAACTGAAGTAAAAAGAAACAAAAAAGAATGGAACTGTGACTTTTCTGTCACATTTGAATGTCATGTGTTTCTTGTATTATCATTATTATCATTATTATTATTATTACTATTATTATGAATTGACATAATATTAATAGGACAGTTGTTAATTTATTTCTCCCTCTGTGAATGTCCTGCTTTGGTGTGGGTGCAGATGTGGACCGACCACCTGCCTCACAGATGATTGTTTTTAATCAAATCTGAAGCTGAAATACAACCATTTTAAACAGATAAATCTAAAGCAATACAAATATCAATGTATGAATAATGGAGATGACACATGTTCAGATCATCATAATGGGAACTAATGCTCTCACAACAACGCTCACTGGTCTTTAGTGTCATTTTAAACATGAACAAGGAGCTGCAGCCATTTTGTTTTTGACTTTCATTCTATAAAACTCATTGTTGTGCGACTTGTAATTTCTATATCAGGAAGTTTTATAGTTTAATTAATCAATCAATCAAATCAATGAATTGGTTGATATATTGAAGAGACATCCAACCATCCAACAGCTGATCGTCAGAGGTTTCTTTGTGTGTGTGACTGTGGTGTGCAGCTGCATGTGTGTCATATACAAGTGAACTCACATACAGTCACACTTTACTTTGAGTCTCACAGACTCTACTGGTTTATGAAATAGTTTGTCCAATCAAACTATAATTTGTCAGATTATTTTTACATGAGGCTTCATTGTCTCAACTATTCCTGTTCCTGGGTCGGACTCAACAGAATCTTTTCTAGAATTTCTACTGCATCAGAGACGAGATCACCACATATGAGCTAAACCGTTTTTGTTTTTTTTGTCATTTTAGCTCATTAAATTAGAGACGTCTGAATCATTTTATCTCCCCAGACAGACACATTTTCCCCGGGTTTTTCCGGGAACAGATTGATGCAGGATAACGTTGGGTTTATAAGGGCTGTGATAAAATTAGTGACTGACAGAAAAGCTGACGCACTGCCTCAAAGATGCTGCTGCCATGTGGGACGTGGAGAGAGGAGGACAGGTCAGTCAGGTCATCACTGAGGAAACTGCAGCGGAGACGAGCAGAGAGACGGCAAAGTCAAACATGAGGACGCAGCAGCAGCCATGATACTGATATCTTCCATTAAAGTTTATTGTCATCATTTCCTATAATTGAGAATCAGACTTTCCTCTTCCTGTGTCCTAACATACAAAACAGGAGTTTTAGGAGAGTACAGAAGTCTTTTTTATACAAATGTCCTCAAAATAAAACTAAAACTGCGACACAGACTGTTTTAAATATCATAATATAAAGCAAGTGTCTGTTAGGGCTATAACTTCATTGTATAATAAATGGATAAAAGGGGTTTTGAGTGTGTAATCGACCAGTGCACACGTGAAAGTGTCTCCCCGGTCAGAATTACGAGCGAGTTAACCCTATAAATAAGTATACCATGGAACAACATCAAGGCCGCTTCCAACGGTGGCAGCATATTAAAAGTCATTTTGAAGCATAAGGCGCAAGGACGCGGTGATGATGACTGAAAATAACACACTGTTCTGATTCTGTGCAAATGTTTTTAGTGACATCATCTGTGTCTAGTTTTATTTAAGCTTGGTCTAAATGGGAGACCAATTTGTTTGAATAATTTTGAAGTAAATGGAAAATGTTGCAGTCATGACGACATCAGTGAAGTCAAGTCTTTGTGCCAAGCAGGATTTTTGTTCTTGTGGTAAAATGAAGGTTTGAGGGGACACATGGTGGAATAGTGGCTAGCACTGTTGCCTTGTAGCTATAAGCCCAGGGTTCATGACCCAGTCCGACCACGGGCATTTCTGCATGGACTTTAAATGTTCTTTATTAGATGAATTGGTGACTCTAAATTGACCGTAGGTGTGAATGTGAGGGTGAATGGTTGTGGTCTGTTCAGGATGGACCCTACTGCCCTCGTCCCTTCTGCCCTATGTCAGCTGGGACTGGCTCCATCAGCCTCGCAACCCAGTAGACAATGAATGAATGAATGAATGAATGAATGAATGAATGAATGGTTTGATTTATGACACAAGGGAAAGTGCACCTGCAACCACGCAAACTACACAAAAGGCTTGTGTTTTCCCTCAGAATGAATCAGTGCAGTAAAACAGTGGAAAAGTAAAGAAGTCACACAAGTGAACCTCGGCAGCTCATTCACAGTCGCACTGGAACATATAGATAAGACCTGTGTAAGATCAGGCCAATTTTATGGATTTCTTTATAATCCACCACTGGACATGATCCACTTATCGTGTGGAAATCTCTTGTACATCATTTTATTTCTACTAGATCAAAACCTAATATTATCCATTGAGACTCTCAAAATTGGCCTTTTCACTTGGTGTTGAACGTTCTAATGCACAGATATTAAAAAGGGGGGGGGGTCTTAAAGATGGATGGACTGGTTGTTTAGTTTGAGTCAAAGTTGGGATCCTAACAGTAACCAGGCTGATGGTGGAGACCATGCTGGTAACATTTCAGCTTTCTTAACTCAACATCATCGTGTTCACAATGGACGACGCCTAACAAAGTTGTGTCAGGAGTGAAGTACAAGACCCATATCATCAACTCTGACTTAAGCTGCCAGTGCAACACATGAGTTTGGTATAAAACGATAGCTTTGACTTTGCTTTTCCATCAGGGAGAATACCAGCCCCAATGGTGCCAGTCTGCAGCACCCTTTCCTTGAGGTACCAAAGTAAAATGGTACGGTACAGACAGCTAGACCAGCTCCACCCATGAATTCTAAGGGGAAAAAGATATTCTACCTCTGACTTGATGTGCAACGTGTGTAACGTAACATTTTCTCGAGGAGTTGATGGTCTGAATCACGAGGGTCAGGTCTTCAATAGAAAATCATGTCAATTCAGAGAAGATGATAAATGAGTGGACCCTGGTATTGTCCAGTAGAAGATTGAACGTCCAGTTACGTGACGTCAAAACAGGAGTTCAGATTCTTATGGGTGACGTCACAACCTGTTGCCACTTGGTGGCGCTCTGTGTGAGCAGCGTGTGGACAGCACTTCCGGGTGCCTTGGGCTTTTTCTTTTGTCTCCATGCTAGCTAGTATAGAAATGTGGAATCTGTCTCTTGGGGCTGGAACAAAAAACCACAGCCAGAGAATTCTACACATCTGCAGCCAATGGAAGCAAAGGAACATTAACATAGTGCTTATCTTGTCATTGTCTTTTCTGATACGTCAGCATTTACTAAGCCTTTTATTTATTGTGTGACTGGAAACGTGTCACGGTCCGAGGAACAGGCAAGAGAGAACCCAAAAGCACGACAACGAGGCAGTCAAGTTTGTGGAGGACACTTTACTTTGTCCAACAGTCAGAGTCAAAACCAGGAAATCAGTCCAAAAACAGGCAAACAAATCCGACAAGGGGCGGGCAGTAATCTGAAGTCCAAGACAGGCAAACAGGGTCAGAACAGAAGGCAATCTAGAAAATGCACACGGAACACACACACAAGACAATCTGGCAGTCGCCAATGAAACTGGACGAGTATATATACACAGAGGGACTAATGAGCAAATGGACTGCAGGTGAGGAGGTGGGCGGGGAAAAGCAGGTGATTGCATGGCATGGAGGAAAGGCGGGGTCTGAAATGACAGGAGAATTAGTGACAAGACATGGAAACGAAAAGAAAAGCAAAACTAAGAGTCCTCCGTACCTGCAGCTAATCACAGCACTGATCGGGATGACGTGTGCTACGCCAGTGTTTCCCGAGCCTGGTGCTCAGGGAACACTGCCCGGCATCCTGCTCCATCACACCTCGTTATCAGGCTTCTGCAGAGTTTGATGACGAGCTGTTTGTGTGAATCAGGTGTGATGGTGCAGGATGCCGAGCACCAGGCTCGGGAAACACTGTGCTCAGCGACGGCAAACATGTCAACAAACTTGCTTGTTGTCATTTTCTAAGAGCGATGGATTTCCAGTGAGGTTGTTTAGCTCCGTGGAGAAACGACGCTACAGAATCTTTACAGAATCTTACTGTGACATCAGTTTGTAAATAATCAAGCACATTACTTAATTAATATAAAGTATGCTTAGGTAATGCTTAATTATAGTTAGTTAATAAATATTTAGTGCTATTATACATAATTTAAGTGTTCCTTAAGGGAATTGTTTTTAAAGGGAACACATTTTCAGTCTACTTCATACATACATGGATATTATTTCTGCACCAGCTGAACGTGATCAAACTGTCAACCCATGATACACCAGTAAGTGACTCCTGTCACGGTAAATAAAAACACATGGTGCTTGAAGGGCTGATTTTGGGGTTTATAATCTCTCATCAACTAAACAAGAACACGGTAGGAATCATAAGGCATGGTGGCTGTTTGTTAAGATGCTGACAGACTCTCTGGCCTCTGTGCTGCCTCTCCTCTGTTGAATGGATGGGGATCCGAGCAAAGGAAGCTCAGAGTGGGACAAAGAGTCCTGATAACATACTGGCTCTGCTGGGACCGTATTCAGAGCTGATGGAGAGCTGGAACAAAAGCAGCACTGTACCATGAGCAGGTTAAAGGGAAACAATCGCGAGCCTCTGGATGAGACCACGTATAACTGGGATGGGAAATGAGTGAGGGAATTCACACTCACACAAATCCAGCACCTGATTCCCAAAAGGTCAGTATTGGGAAGTGTGAGATTGTGTCCAGGAAAAACTTGTGTCTAAGAAAATGAAAGTGAATATCAGTTCATGAGCTCTTTAACAGAAATAACACAATGATCCTGTTTCCTTTTTCAATCAATCAAACTTTATTTATATGGCACTTTTCAAACAACCCACCAGCACAAAACAATCATCTCTGCCGACAAATGGCTGGTACTATGTATTAAAACAGTAAGTGAAGAAAAGAAGAAGTAAAAAAGTGAGGTACTGTATAACAGTATAAAAGGAAATACAATTTAATCAATCTTTACTCACTGAGGGGGGAGGAGTTTAATCTCCTGGCCTATTTTTATTTTGTTTGTATTTATTATTTGTATTTTTTTGAATCAAGGCCTTTGTACAGCAATTTGAGTCAATGTAAAGTAAATAGATTGGAGGTGATTATAAAGTGTGGAGGTCTTCCTGCTTTGGCTGCTCATAATAGAGCATTTCACTTTTATTTACCTGCAGTAACCTGACGCTGCTCTTCTGCAGAGTATTAGGAAACCTCCAGCCATCACACAGATAACATCGAAGAAACCACGGCAACACAAATCCAACCGGTGAGTGACCTTCCCTCTCCTCCCAAAACACACCAGACCAAGTCTCAGGGCATCTGCTGCTTCTAAGTCTATGAAAAATACATAAAGATCCAGAGAATTCTTCTTCTCTTCTTATCAGAGGAAGTTACATTCATGCAGACATATTTGAGAATCAGGTTTATACATCGCTATATGTTATAGTTTCCCAACGACAACATGGCTCCCCGTGAAAACATCTGAATCTTAAAAATCATTTCCCAACTTCACACGACACAAATGTTTTACGTCTTTACGTATTACAGCGCCACATACAGGCCTGACATGTGAACTGCAGTGTTACACTGCACCAAACCTGGAGAAGAAGACGTCGAGAAGATCTAGATTCTAACAAGTCTACATTACAACGTATACAATTAGAGACAGAATGTAGGAAAATAAAAGTTTTCATAATGTGAACAAACGCTTTCCAAACACAAGAAGAAGAAAACGACGAAGCTAAGCAACAGTGAATGCCAGTGGAAGAAAGAGGTGGGATTATGACATCAACTTTAGTCCTATTTCAAATGGACTGACATGTTTACATGTGTCTTAATAGTCCAGTTTTAGTCGTACTAACACAGTTGTTAATATTTATCCATATTGTCATATAATACATAGCTAACAGCAGAGTGTGTGTGTGTCATTCACTGTTCCTCTGGCTCTGATGGGATGTTGTTGCACAGTAGATCTTCCATCTTTCCCGCTCCCAGAATTATTGTTATTATTGTGAGATGAAATTGAAATGTATTGCATGTAATGGCTGCAATTTTTTCCCCTGAGTCTGAACCTGGAAAATAGGAGGTATTCGACTAATTCTATTATATCTCAGTTTGGGGAAGCATTACATTCTACCTTTTGAGTGTTTAAAAAAATAAAATAAATAAATATGTATATATATATATATATGTACATATAATACACACATTTTGTGTCATATACATGTCTAACATAATCAAAGTAAACCAAACAACAGTCATATCATTCTCTCTGCTAACTGTCACATTAGCACATTCATTCCCTGCACAGAAAGTCAAATGTAATGCTCTGAGAACGTTCCAAGATGAAATGGTAATGAAGTGATGACGGTCTGACAAATAAAAAGAATTCTTTCAGTAAAGAATTGGATTTTTTTTTTCTCAAGAGCTGTTCCATGTGTCCCTGAACGCTAACTAACGCAATTCACTGTGAAAAAACAAAACAAAAAACAGGTGAATGTGCTCTAATCTGACCATTATCGTCCGCCTGCAGCTGCCCACACAGCGGCTTTCCCTCGGCCTCAGAGACAGTGACGGTCTGCTCGTGCTATGTTCATGGTGGTAGAAAATGTGAGCTGGTGCTTGATGGAAGCAGTGTCATCATACACTGCTCTCCCCTGCGTGTGAATGTGCAAAACAAGGCAGAGTGGCAGCGCTACAAAACAAATCAGGTATGGCTCTAAAGCACTCCAAGTGATGTGCTGTCTGCTAACCTTCATCCTCTACTACGATCACAGCCTCTCTGCGAGTGAAAACGATAACGCACTTGGCTTTAAAGCACTCAGATGGGCACAGCACCTGAGAGTTTTGACCTTCCTTGTTTTGATAGGCTGGATTTACGCGCTCAGGGTCACCACTGAAATTGGCACGACAACATGTGAAACCAAAACAAGCTTGACTGGAAAATCATTGAAAAGGCTCTTACCTGGTTTGCATATCAATCTAGGAACATGATTCTGCCCCCGTCATTTTAACAGACGACAGAGGCTGGGGTTCTTTTTGAGGCAGGATGGTGTTTGTTTGGGGTTTTTTGACTAAAGAGAAATCTATCAAATCATAGTGATTTGATTGTGTTACTTTCTTTCTACTTTCTTACTTTCTATTGTGCGATGTTGGATTTTAAATATCCTCAGCTTCAGTAGATATCTGAGTGTTTATTTTTCGGATTGTTATCTGATTGTGACGACATTGAACAGAAGTGTAAATGCATGAGGTGAACAGAAAAGAACATTGTAATAACAGGTGTAAAGGCGCTGCGGACCTCTAAACTCCACAATACCATTACTTTTAACACAGGAAGCTGATTTTCTCAACCCAAATGAATCACTTTTTCATATTCACGTTTACATTTAGTCATTTGTACAAGTGATGTACGACGACTGAACATATTCACGTTATTTAGCATAATAGGAACTATTCTGTGTTAATAGAAATGATGGAATCATTAAAAAGAACAATGCAATCAAAGACATTCATCAGAGTTATGGTGCAGTGGGAGGCAAGAAGTAATAAGTGCTTGGTAAGTAAGAGAAGTTAGGGATAGGCGGTACGACGTGTTGTACAGGTGATATGAGGGAGATGATGAAAACCATTGCCTGGTTATTATGGGTTGTGCAGGAAAATCATCGATGACAGCGTCACAAGATGTTTACATGAAACAGAAGCATGTGAACAACTGAGTTTCTGTGAAACAAATACGACACGAGTGCTATTCATAGTCAAAGTGAAAGTAGCAAAAGTGTTGGACTTGGTGAGATTGCTCACGAATGCCATGACCTCAGAAATGCTGAGTTCCAAATGGAACGTACCATCTGGTGTTTTCTGGGTTTCACGATCAACTTGCCCTAAAAGTCTCAAGACATTATAACATTTAGAAAATCTGTTGGTGCAAACACTGACAACACTGACATGTCACTTCAAATCTAAAATAAAGGCTCCTTAAAATATGAACTATGATATTCAACATGATAACATATACTCAGAAAATATTGAACACTACAAGCAAAAATAAGTGAGCAAGACTTGTAAAGCAGAGGTGAAGAACTGTGTTTCTCAGTTAGAATCTTATGTTGGATGTCGTTGGTTTCAAAAAGGACCAAAATCAAGAATCAAGAAAAAACTGAAGTGAGGCATCGATGACAGAATTACGGCACGTAAAGACTTCTGACATGGCTTCTTTTTTTTTTTTTTTGAAAAGGAGTACTTTATATTATATTCCACACTATGAGGGATGGCGCTCAATGGAAGACCTCATTGGATGATTGTAGGGATGAGGCCAAGGCTCTTGGAGAGCCACTTTCCTCCTGCTCTTGAGTTGGATGCAAGCTTCTGCTCTTGAGTGATGAATGGGCTCCTCAACTCTAGCGCATCTGTAATGAGCCATTCGCAGCCATGACAACTGGAGTCTGCAAGGGGTCGAGAGAGCTAAGCTGCTCCCCACACACACACACACACACACACACACACGTATAGTAAAAGTAAGAAATACAGGTAGTAACAGCAGAGCACGGTATCGCTGTACCAAACAAAAGCTTCTGAATCTGCCGTGACTTCCTCCCTGTGGCTTCAACATCTTGATGAAGACTCTTGTGAGCGTTGCTTTCAAGCTACAGTCTTGCTGGCATAGCTAACCTCCTGCACGTGAGCAACTAGAAGCTAGCTTCTAAGCAACTAGCACCACACTTCTTAGCCTGTTAACTACTAGCAGCCAGCTTCTTAGCAAATACCTGCAAGTCTTAGCTTCTTAGCAACTAGCAGCAAGCTTCTTAGCTTGTTAACTACTAGCAGCCAGCTTCTTAGCAAATACCTGCAAGTGTCTTAGCTTCTTAGCAACTAGCAGCAAGCTTCTTAGCCTGTTAACTACTAGCAGCCAGCTTCTTAGGTGCCTTACCTTCTTAGTAACTAGCAGTACACCTCTTAGCAACTAGTTGCAAGCTTCTTAATAAATATCTGCAAGTGTCTTAGCTTCTTAGCCTGTTAGCTACTAGCAGCAAACTTCTTAGCAACTAGCAGCAAGCTTCTTAAGGACCTGGTATACCCAACGTGCACCATGCGCATGACCCGATGGTGAAGTGGGATACGACAGGATCCTGACGCGCGAGTATACCAGGGTCTGAGATATGCGACGCCCACTTTGGCACGCACGGAAGTATATCAGGGCCTTTAGCCTGTTAGCTACTAGCAGCCAGCTTCTTAGCAAGTAGATGCAAGCTTCTTAGCCTCCTAGCAACTAGGAAGAATCTTGGCTAAACATAGTTTTTATATTTAGAAAATGAGAAAATGGATGTCGCTCTAAATGACCTCCAAAGTTTGCTCACTGAGCTGAAACACAGAACATTGACCAT
The DNA here is from genome assembly GCF_019176455.1 of Solea senegalensis. NCBI lineage: Eukaryota > Metazoa > Chordata > Actinopteri > Pleuronectiformes > Soleidae > Solea > Solea senegalensis. The sequence continues at coordinate 32,881 of NW_025321100.1, read as the reverse complement.
TAGAGTTGTTTCATCTTAGTTTGTAGCTCTGCTCTAATTTGTGCCATTAGTGAAATTGTAATATTATTCTGCCCCTGCTTGTGTGTGTGTGTGTGTGTGTGGCCTGTTACACCAGCTCATGCAGTTCTTTTCAAGTCTTTTATCATTATCATTTATTACATACAAACAGAAACATCACACGTTTAAACCAGTAGACATGAGTCCACTAGCTTAATGCTAACTTATATGGGTAATTCCATAGAGATGCTGGCGGTTAGCATGTACAAATGCACATACATGTTGTGTGTGCAGTTCAACATCTGAACATAAACAAAACTCAGGCAAATGTTTTCTGGCCATAAAATAAAGAGCTGAGTGAGAATCAAGTCAGTGCAGTCAGGTGTGTGTGGCACTGATTGGCGTTGATGAAGCTCAGGTGTGGAGAGTGTTCATATACCTGTCTCCAGTGCTCTGTGCTGACTCAGTGTCTCACCCTCAGAGGCAGTGAGACCTTCTCCCTGTGGTTGTATCTAGAAACACCGACTCAGAACTTTGTGTGTGTTTGCCAGTGAGTTTGTTGTGACTTTGTTGTGACTTCACCTTTCGTGTTTTCTGGGTTGTCTTAGACGATATTGGTTTTGAGTCAGTCGCTTGGCAGTGGTGGTTTAGTTAATCATGTTAGTGCTTTATGAAGTCTGTAGTGGCTCTACACAGTTTAGTTGTGTTGTTTCTCTCCCTTTCCAATCTATGATATTGGGATTTTGTGAAAAAGTTGTGTGATTGACCTGCTGTCTGTCTACCATCCACACAAACACACAATAAAAAATCTCAGAACATCACAAATAATCCTTTTGTTGGCAAAGTTAATGATGTATTTCCCCAGTGAATGAGTCACTTCACTCATATATGTACGTTCTCAGAGCATGTGTGTACATATACAAATACACACATTCCTACATATGTGTGTATTTGTATATGCATCATATGACACTGAAGCTGCTGACATGTGTTTTTTTTTCTTTCTCTTTCAAAAGACAAGAAATGGTGCTTTTTTCTTCCTTTCACTGTGAAGCAGAGAGGACAACAAACGGGCCTGTATTTTTCTCTCCGTTCTGGGTCTGCCCCCCTGTGACTGCAGGGCGGTGGGTGGTGGTTGCCTGTTTGTCAAAGGCCCACTAACCTTGTCCATTTTGACATTCACATGGGAGCAGTAATGATCCTAAAAGCTGCAATTAAGCTGACTGTCGCGTTCTGAGGAAGCGCCTGATGCCGGCACTGTGCTGCACCTATTATTCCCAGTGGGAATACTCCTTTAAGAATAGCTATTTCTCTCCCTCGCCTTGCTCTTTTTTTCCTTTGCTGCCATAACTTTTATGTCTCCTACTGACAGTCCTTATACATATGTATGTATATATATATATATATATATACATTTTGTACCTTATACCAGTCGAACAATTTTTGTGATAATGCATTAGCACGATATAATTACATATAAATTATTACTAAGTATTTATAAAAACAATAACTGAATGCTGCTGAGGGTGAAACAAATATAAATAGAGACTGAGTTCCAACTGAACTGTGTATGTTGTATCAATGAGAGTCAAGTATTTAGTCTGAAAATGAAATATATTCCGATTAACCAGATTAAACCAGAATTCTTGTTCTTTTCTTTATTTATGTAATTGTAGGGATATATCAGTTAAAATATTTTAACTAAATCAAATGGTGTAACATTAAAGTGGTCAAAATGAAGGTCTATTAAAGACACTTCTTTTTTGCCACAATTCATTGATTCATTATCATTGGCTATTTAGATAATCAATGTATCTGTTTGAGTGTTTTCAGCTCTCTGTGTCTTTATATTGAATAACACAAATAACTACATAACAACCTGTTGTACTTTTATTGTTGTTTTTTGCATGCATGCATGCACCTTGCATATGTGTTAATAGATACTGTATGCATAAATAAGGACTATAAACCAACTAAACTATCAAACCAACTATTTTCACCGTTTTCTGGACCCAAAACATCATCAAATAATGGAGAAAAGAACTGACAGATGAATTAACAGTGACAACAATCACGAGTTGCAGCTGTAATTCAATGAATGAATGAATTCTAATGTTATTGTAACAGACTTACTAACTCAGAATCCACGACTAACCCCCTTAAAAATGACAGAAGACCTTAATGTCCCTAAACCATGCCTCAGCACTGATGCTAGCATTTGCTGTACATGCATTTGGTCAATATATCACACAAACCAGGTTTGGCTCATTCTTGGCTCCGCCCATCTTCACACACACTTGATAAAAGCTCAATTACAGATTTGACTCTGCTGTTTGGTCCTTGTTTGATAAATAAATATCTATTAAGTGAAACCGAATCGAGTGCAAGTGTCATTATAATAACGTGATACGCAATTTACAAATGTCTCGAGTAAGCCGCTGGACAAAGTCTTGTGTCAATACAATTTATAAAACTGTATAAACGGGAGCTAAACGGGGGGAAAGTGAAGCGTATTGATTGGTTATTGGCCACGCTGATGTCTTATAACACAAGTGTAAACATGCGTGGAACAGTAGACGGCCAGTGTGACAGAGGGGGAGAGAAAGCAGGGCAGCTCGATGTACAGTAAAACAGCAGGTGGGCAAATCTATCAAAGGCCTTTGGCAAACGCAGACAAAAAGGGGGAAAAATCATTTTAATTAGCTGAGTGAATGCGATTTGCTGAATGTGAGGGGAGCCGGGCTCTTTGCTCGGCGCATTAAAATTGGTCTAATTTTCTGTGCAGAAAAAGTCCCATCTGAGCAGCCCCGGCCACAGTCAATCATGTTAAAAGCTGCGGGTGCTTAATTTGATTTACCAATATAAAATGCAAATGAGGTGATCAAGTGGAGTGGAATCCGGGAGAAGGAGGCTCTTTTAAGCCATCAAGTTAAATGGGAACAGACAGTGGGCTGGCAATGTAAAGAATGTTTTAGCATATTCGTTTGATTAGAGCCACAAAAATTTAATTAGGGTGGCTAATTGCTTAACAAATTGCCGCACGTCAGATGAAAAAAGAAACCCAGGATATATTTTTAATCCACTACAACACCCCTGAAGTCAACGCTCTCTCCACACAGATGCTAGATTTTCAGAGCAAACGAGGCCTTTCCAAAATGTGAAAAGCCTAATTAAATAAATGGAAGATGGCACAACAGTCCCTTACAATAGTGAATGAGATAATGCCTGTAATTAGGCCCACACGAGCCTGGCCATATGCCTCTGTGCAGCACTTAGGCAGGACGAGGCTGTGGCTGCAGGAACAAATCAAATAAGTGTGTGCAGGGAATGCTCCTGGGATTTGGCTTTCTTATGTGAGGCCACCTGACCAGTTTCCTCTCAGCATTACAAGCACACACTGAATGGCCCACAGAGTTAGTTTAGTGCGCTGACTCGCAACATCACATTCAGGTGTCTGTCCACAGACTACAATAATAGTCTGTTGCCAGGAGACAGGCCTGAAATTGACAGCCCACGTACTGCAGAGTCACACTGAGACTTATTACGTCTGACATTTGGCGTTATTATCCACTCGGTGTCAGCGTCTTCCCTCACCATTTCACATGCAGCCATCCAGAAATGACATTATTGTGCAAATCTGCAGCAAGAACATTTGCCTGTTGATGAGAGAAGCGATACACAACTTATCAAAACTACGTCATTTTGCATGAATGTAGGTTTACATTTTAGTTTAAACAATTTGTCTGTAAATAAGCTAAAACACAGGGATCAGCTGATGCTGATTCTGAATACTGCTGAGCCCCCGTATAACCCCTCCTCTCTGGTGCCGGCTCTGTTTCCACATTTAATTAATTCATATTTTTTTCACGGGCAGGGTAACTTGATGTGTGTTACTAAAGCAGAAAAGACATAACTTGTTTTCTAGTGGGCCGAATATAACTGTAGTGTGGGCTGGATGTGGACCACAGGCCTTGAGTTTGACACATGTGGCTTCGAGGGGAAGTGTGACATCAAGGTAACAATCAAATGAGCTGTATCTATGACATTCATACACACACACATACTGTACATTCAAATGTTCTGAGAGATGCGATGCATTCAAAGACCCTGGTATCTACAGCGTGTTGAGCTCAGAGGAGCAGCTTCAAGATGCATTCAAGAGACCTTGTAAATATCATCAAGTCCACAAACTAAATGCTCCTTGTGATAATCCTCAGTGGAAGAGAAAGATTAGTTTTTATAAAAGAAATGAAAGATTTGTTTTGTATCTTGTTAATAAATCACAAATAGTCACAATAACTGGTTTACTTTTCATAATCAAATGGAAAATCGAATACTCATGTCCAGCCCAGTACATATGCACATGCATACGATCCATCAGCACTGCACAGCCGCAGATTACTGCTGTGATGGGGACACTCACTGTAGCTGCAGTTGGCTGTGCTAACTAGCACTAAGTTGTCTGATGTCCTGATAATTAGTACCTAAGTGCTTTTAAATGAAAAATGTACTGGGCTGTAAAATGATCAGTTTCAAGTAGTTTACTGAAAAAACCCCACTATGTCAACAATGTCATTAACTGAGCTCAAGGATTATTATTTACAGAGCGTCTCTAGAGCCTGTTCTGTTCATGCACTCGTACATTGTTGATCGTCACAGTGGAAGTGAACTGTGGCGCTGCTGTGTAAACAACTGGGTCAATGATGTTTCTTTTTTGGTGAATTGATTTCGAGGATATGTGCTGGTGTAATTGTAGTTCCCATTCCATGAAATGGCGATTAGAGGAGACACCGGTCAACATCACGTCCAGCGCTGAGGCTTCAAACACTCGCTTTAACTCAATCTCACATAAAATGACGCTGCTAGTGCGCGCTGTAAAGGCAGCTCATGCAAACCACTAACTGTTGACGTCATGTTTGTAAACATGTATGTTTTAGGAAGGGACGGCATGACTTATTGGTGTGTGATACTGATACTGATATCATGATCATGTCCCATACATCACACAGTCAGTCAGTTTAAACTATGAAGCTGTTAATAACACAATCTCCATCTCAAGCTATTAAGCTATAAGACATAATGTAACTCTCCGAAAATTTAGCAAATATTCTTCTCCCCTAATGAAGAAATAAACAAACCACGACACAACATGATTTTTATTTACTACTATAGGATTTCTGGATTGTACTAGATTTTACATTTGTATCTGTCTATGTGGCATTTAAATGATGTTTTGAAAAATGAAGTTGACTTGTTATTACTCTGCACTGAATTCATTTGTATCCTCATGTTTACATGAAAAACAATAATATACATGGAATTCATTGATCTTAGTCTCATATGTTGATCAGAGGCGTGATTTAATGTTTGGAGCTCAGAGCGTGAACTCTTTCAGAACGACTGCTCTAGGGTATGAAAAATGTAATTGTTTTAGCATAAAAACTCCTTAATATCCAATCACATCGATATGCAACTCCCCTATTTAATGTACACAGTAAACGTGGTTTATTCACATGATCATTATGTATTGTAGTGTCATGCTCAATGTAAATAGTGAGGGTTTGTTGCCGTTGACGCAGCAGAGGTCAGAGCAGCCGTTACACACTGTCCTGACACTCTTATGTGTGGTGTTTGATTTCAGTTCAGGTTTCACTTTAGCATGAATGTGCCATATGTTACAGAACTAAAGTTAAAATCAACAGTGATACCCTAAAATACTCTGTGTCCTCAAGAGTTTGATACAGTTTTCTGTTATTAAGTTCAGCTTCCTTTGATACATTCATCATTTTTTATTAGCCAAATACACTTGTTGCTTTTACTCGTTTATTCTTATAAGAATAAACGTCATAGATTATTAAAGGATCAATCACACACACAAACCTGTAGCTAGAAATCCAACAAAACCATTGATCAACTATGGTTCCAATGTTTTTTTTTTTTCTAATTTTCATAAAATAAGTATGTTAAATAAGAGAATCATGTCATGGTCAGACGTGCCACAGGTAGACGTGTGTTCTGCTTCTGTTCAGCTCACATATGCTAATCCCTTTGTGCTGAGAATGATCTGTTTTAGTGTTTTTCCTGCTTATTCTGCAATTGTGTGTGTGTGTGTGTGTGTGTGTGTGTGTGTGTGTGTGTGTGTGTGTGTGTGTGATATAAATGCTCTGATTCTGATTCAGAGTCCTTTTGATTTACTCTCATTTGTTATTTTTAGCATGCAGCCAGTGATAATTTTGACTGCAAATTTGGACTCAGTTTTAATTATATTTGAGTCATCTGCAATGTTTTAGTTTTAGTCTAAATATAACCATATCTACAATCTAATGGGTTTGTTTTTGATATTTAAGTGTTTCTCTATCATGCTATTAATATGTTATTATTAAGGTTTGAATTTACAGCACAGATATAACTGTTTTGATATGAAACCTTTTTATTGGTCAGGGTTAGGGACAGTGAAACATTACACTTCAACACGTGTCAAGTGGTATTTTGATTTAAAATCCAAAATTAGCAGCTCTGGTGGATTCTTTCCAGTTTTTATAAATTCAGTGACGGTAGAACAGCTGAGCAGATAAAAACATGTGTGCGCCTGGATTTGTGATCAGACAGAAGAATAGATTATGATATATAGATTATATGTCAGAGCTGTACTGAAATGAACACTTGAATTAACACTTGACCAAGGTATCAAGCAAGAGCTGTGTTATCCTCTGTTATTGTTGCCTTTCTATCATCTCAAACAAGTCTGGACCGCTGTGACCTCTGCTACTCACTGGATAAACCGGATAGAGACATTCATTAGATATTTGTGTTTACACGTGGTCTAAAAGTTGCACCTGATAAAGTGGCTGTTTTATTTTATGCAGGTGTGCGACCACAGTGTGTGTCCCTGAGGTGATGGCCCTGTTTGAACTGAAGAGGATCTCAGGTGGCAGACAGGGAGGAGCACATGTGGGTTCTGACCAGGGGCTGGAACCACCTGATGAGAGCTGGTGTCAGTGAAACAGGGCCGTTTTCTCTAGTCTCGGGTCTCTTGGGGACCAGAACAACAGCGGATGCCCTGAAAGGAGTGGGGGCCACGGACTGACTCAGGGAACAGTTTGAACAAATGGAACACAGCTTTGTGTGAGTTGAGCCGTATGAAGGAACCAAACATCTATTGACTGACTTCACTGACACGAGGTCACAGAAGCCGACCGCTACTCCTCTCCTCTCCTCATGAGTGAATACAGAAACATCATATAAAGAGTTGTGCGTCTATTGGTCTCAGACATATTCAGTTAACAGTGTAGTTTTTCACTCTACATAGTGAACTGAAGCCATGCCATGTATGTGTATATTAAACTGTAGTGCATAATGTTGAACCTTCTCTACCTGACTCTGTGATTATTATATGTCGAGGCAGATGGAGGCAACAGACAGGGTGGAGTATGAGTTTTAGGTCTGATAGTCTTGCATGACAGAGGCAGAATAATAACAACAATCACAAAAGTTACACACTCTCACAAGTTCTCACTGTCTGTTAAAACGTCAGAAATACGGATGAGTGTTATTAGCTGAATATTTCATGCTATTATTTGACAAATATCCAAACATTCTAGACTCCAGTGCATGCGAGCAGGTAAACATAATGCAGGGCTCTCAGCTAAAGGGACTAACAAGATGCATTCAATGAATGTGGTAAATATGACCACTTCTGCCACTAACCAAATGCATTACCTTGTGGTAATAGATGCACCACAAATGAGGGCTTTATTGATTAGGAAAAAAAATGCTTTTATAAATGTAATCACTGATCAAACACATTATTTCAAAGAGTCACAGTAACTGAGCAACTTTTTATAAGCAAGCAAATAATCAAGTACTAAAAATCTCTTTTTCTTTTACTCTCAGAATACAAAGCAATTAAAAAACAAAGTGTTATTAGAACGACTGGCAGAGCAATCTGCATTTTATTCATTGAGGAATTGAACCACATTTGTGGGCTTCATCACTGAAGTGCAAATGTCAGCATGATTCAGAGTGCAGTGAGAGCCAGCTCTCCAAAGCAGATAGGAACCACTTAGTCGCTTCTAGGACCCCCTTCTTCCATAAATGCCCTGCCACTGTAGTGTGTCCTGTTCAGGAGCCTGTGCAGGGGGTTCAGATACGACACAGACAGATTACAGCGAGGCCTCTTACTGTCTTCTTGTCAGCAGCTGAGTGACATGAGCTGTTAACTTTCTATTTTAAGGATTTGACTGATCTGGTGTTCTTGTCAAAAGGAGCCCCTGAAAACAGCAGAAGTGATTTTGTAGTTTTCTTTGTTCTCCGCGGCTAAATCCTCTCCTTTTTCCCTCTGCATTTGTCTTTCTTCAAGAGGAAGACTGAGCTCAGCTTTCAAAGCAATCATAGAGAGCCTATCTCCCATTCAGCAGCTAAACAGTGCTGAAATGTCTATGCATGAGACGACAGCTCTCCTCTATTTCCACATGGAGGACATTGCATTAATTGTGCCGAGGCTCTGTAAAAGCTAACAGATTGCAGGCCTTTGCCTACATTTTAAATGTAAGCAGCAAATGCAGTGATGACACCTGAAATGATGCCCAGATCTCAACATACCTGCCCTCCTGGGGGACGCCTCAGCTGGGAGGCAGCTATCATTGGACCGAAAGACACAAAGGCACAATGTGTCTTTCAGCGCTGTCTAGTTACAGGCATTGACTGCATTCTCAGAAAAGGACTGTAGGGAACGGGTGTCTGAGCTGCTGGGAAGTCACACAATTCATCTGCATGTGAAAAGGGAGGCGAGATTCTCTCATGTGAGCATCAGTGGTGAAGTGATGAAAACAATAAAATAAATACATGAATAATACTTAATAAAAGATTTTTCTACCAAACAACGTTTCACCACTGATGTCTCTCAATGTAATACATGCTGACACCGCGAGGAGAGAACTTCCTGTTTACAACAGCAAGGCGTGCGTATGTTAATATAGATGCAGATCATTGCTGACACAGAGCTGAGAAGAACGCATGTTCCATTAGGACAATGTTATCTGTGATAATGGGCTACAAAAAATGAAATGTAGTCAATCTTATAAATGTCATAAGTCACTGAAAGACCTTTGCACAATGTCCTGACATGACATTCAGTGACTGCAGATCAGACCACGACACGTGAACTCAAAGACTTCTGAAGATCATTAAAGAACATCAACACTGTTCTCCTGGTTTCTCATATCGACTGTATTATTAACTCTCCTGTCATTTCACATGTACAATCACCGTTTATTATTGGACAGGGGAAATAAAGTGTGTTGAGAGCATGTTTTGACATTTTATTTTATGCATTGAGTGTTTATGTGTTTAGTTGTTGTTTTTTAAGACTTTAAACATTTCTGAAATAAGTCAATACAAGATGATGATGATGATGATGATGATGGTGGTGGTGGTGACCTCACGCGTTGGTGCAGATGTGACAGACATGTCAGATTATTCTGCCTTGGTGCAGGTATGTATTCCGAGTGTCATTGGCGTGTGTGTGTGTGTGTGTGTGTGTGTGATACTGTAAAACAAAAATAAATAAATGAACGTCAGGATCTGCCTGTAATTTGCAGGGTTGTCGTGCATATGCTGCGTGATTGTGAGTCCCACATTTACACACTTGTTAACACATTGTGCTCAGTAGCTGCTTTTCTTTGTTGTGTATGTGGCTCAAACAATGGGAGCGCTGCCGCTTTGCACCGCGCCGATGTTTGAATGCCACATCAAGAAAAACAGCCCGGCAACCCGGTGGATCGGCGTGACAGGAGAGCAATAAAATCATGTGATATTTAATACTTTAGCTCACAAAAAGCCTTTCTCTGCAGGGGCTGGGCTTTATTCAGGTGTTGAATTGATTAACAATGTGTTGTTAGAGTACAATCACATGTGATAGATAGTGGCAGAGGCTGCTGTATTCACTGCCTGTCACACTCGTACCTGCACGAGGCCACGAGAGAATGTTATTCTCCCTCTCTGTGGAAACTTTGCTGAATGTTTCAACACTCTTTCCACTGATGTTTATTTCATTGATTTGTGCAGACGGGCTCAATCTACAAATCACAATGGCCTTTGTGTCATTATCAGTGGTGCATTTGTGCTCTAGTCCATATTTAATTTCCCTGTAGTGCCTGCAATTTGACTTGAGATCAGAACATCTACATGCATTTGGCACCACAACTATTTCAGGTTAATATAACGACAAGTGAATTCCGAGAAGTCACGGACAAAATGGAACATTGCGTTTATTCTCCACTACTTGAAATGTGTCTGCAGTGGAACGTTCATGTAAATCGCCGGCGTTTTGTATGTAGATAAGATCGAGAAGAGGAATGCAGCTCCGTGTTCCCCTGACAATAACCATTAACCACCCAGGTCTGAAATAACCATATGCATTTGGCCCTTTTGAATAATGTAAACTGATAAATATCAGAGAATCAAGTAAGAGCTCATGTACAGCGGTGAGACTTCAACCTCTAAAACGTTTCCAGTCGCTAAACTGAATATTTTCACACCACACACACATTCATTACAGAGTCAGCCTGTTTCACAGCGGCCAAACAATTAAATACAATTCTGTGTGAAGCTCACATGTACAGTGTTTACTGCACTGTAAGACAGGAAACTGAGAAAATAAAACATGTGCTTACTTTTCAATAGTGTAAAGAAATAAAAAAAAAAAACACCTCGAACGCATTTGTTATTCAGCAGATAATCAGAAAACCAGAGATAAATGAAATGGAACATCTCAAATAGAGAATAAATGACGCTTGACTTTCAGTCGTGTCGCTGAAGAAAAGTCGTGTCTGAATTAAACAGAGCTACAGTACTTATAGTACGTTTATAATGAAATGGTGAAAAATGACTGAGAATACTGAGAAAAGTGTCTGTTTTCTATTATAAAGAGTTTGAACTGCCACACACACACACATTACATTAACTTACCATAACTAACCCTAACCTCACCTTATACAACATGTACATTATGGGGTCTTTTCTCTCTATAAGGAAGACCAGTGAGTTGCCCTGGAACTGGAGACAAGAGACTTGTCCTTAGACAAGACACCTGATGACACCTGACAAATAAAAACATTTGTTGTAAAGGTATAAAAGATCAATTACATAAATAACATGAGTGCAAGAAACAAATCTCAGTATGTTTGTTTCTAAATAAATGAATGTGTGAGCTCCACAGTGACATTAAACAGCTCCTCAGCACGTTTGTCCTCTCTTTACTAACACAACAGCTACAATAATACTAAAATCCACATTATCCTGTGTGTTTGTGTGTGTGTGTGGGTCACGTTGTTGTGGTTTGACTTTACTGCGCTCATGTGAGCTCGACTCATGTCACTGGAACCCAGCTCATGTGTGACTGACGTGGTGAGAAACTGATGAAACTGAATGTGATGTGTTGTTTGTCTTCAGCTGCTGCTGGAGTCGTTTCTTCATATCACGCCACGGTAGTTTATATTGTTTACTGTTGGTTATAAAATGTTTGCTTCGCTCTTTAATCCCTACTGTCCTCATGTTTTCCTTTCACATACACACATGTGAGTGTGCTTAATCATCGAGTAAAACAATTGAAACAGGACGTGAAAAGAAGAGAAGGAAGAAGAAGACTGACACACTTTAGAGCTTTAGACCTGACTGTGTAAAGTGCCCTCACATACTGTATTTTGTGATGTGATGCAAATCAAAGTTGAATTTGTCACGACCTTGGGAAACATCAGCTGGTCTCATTCTTAAAACATCTCTGAAAATGAAAGCATCGTCCTGACTTCTGTGATGAAACAATGGAGCACAAACTAAATCAAATAATGTGAACGTGACAATAGCATTTTAGGATCGTTCAGGTCAGGTGTTAAAAAACTAGTCCTGTGATTTCCTGTCCTTGTAGTGGATTTACTCATCACACGGTCACTGAGACCTGCCGGTCTGCTCTAGTCCAGTCTGCAGACTGACACGCATGAAACACGGTCCATGACATCACCGCCTGCCCACAGTGAGTCCATACTAATGTCATTCACGCGCCTTATTGATTACACATGCTGTAGGACAGACAGACAGACAGACAGAGAGAGAGAGAGACAGACAGAAAGAGAGAGAGACAGAGTCACACTGACACACTGTCACACTGTTACCATGATGCCAGCCAGAGTTGAAGCCTCATGGACACACATGGACCTGTTGCTGGTAAAATCTGGTCAATGAAATGTGATGTGGATCATGTGATGTGGATCATGTGATGTGGGTCATGTGATGTGGATCATGTGATGTGGGTCATGTGGTGGATGTGGATCATGTGATGTGGGTCATGTGATGTGATGGATCATGATGGGTCATGGGTGATGTGGATCATGTGGATCATGTGATGTGGTGTGATGTGGATCATGTGATGTGATGTGATGGGTCATGTGATGGGTGGATCATGTGATGTGGATCATGTGATGTGGTCATGTGCTGTGGATCGTGACGTGATGTGGATCATGTGATCATGTGATGTGGGTCATGTGATGTGGTGATGTGGATCATGATGGGTCATGGAGTCATGTGATGTGATCATGTGATGTATCATGTGATGTGGATGTGGTGGTGACGTGGATCATGTGTGGGTCATGATGGGTCATGTGATGGGTCATGTGATGTGGATCATGTGATGTGGGTCTTGTGATGTGGGTCATGTGATGTGGGTCTTGTGATGTGGATCATGTGATGTGGGTCATGTGATGTGTGGGTGATGTGTGATGTGGGTGATGTGGGTCATGTGATGTGATGTGTGGGTCATGTGTGGCATGTGATGTGGATCATGTGTGGTCGGTGATGTGGGTCATGTGATGTGATGTGGATCATGTGATGTAGTCATCATGTGGGTCATGTGATGTGGGTCATGTGATGTGGGTCATGTGATGTGGGTCATGATGTGGATCATGTGATGTGTGATGTGGGTCATGTGATGTGGGGCGTGATGTGGGTTAATGTGGATCATGTGGATGCGGGATGATGTGGGTCATGTGATGTGGATCATGTGATGTGGGTCATGTGATGTGGGTCATGTGATGTGGATCATGTGCTGTGGGTCATGTGATGTGGCGTGATGTGGGTCATGTGCTGTGGGTCATGTGACGTGGGTCATGTGATGTGGGTCATGTGCTGTGGATCATGTGATGTGGGTCGGGTCATGTGATGGGTCTTGTGATGGGTCTTGTGATGTGGGTCATGTGATGGGTCATGATATGTGGGTGGGTCTTGTGATGTGGGTCATGCGTGATGTGGATCATGTGATGTGGGTCATGATGTGGGTCATGTGATGTGGGTCATGTGATGGGGTGTGGGTCATGATGTGGATCATGCGATGTAGGTCATGTTATGTGGGTCTTGTGATGTGGGTCATGTGATGTGGATCATGTGATGTGGGTCATGTTATGTGGGTCTTGTGATGTGGGTCATGTGATGTGGGTCATGTGATGTGGCGACCCGTGAGAAAAACACTGAGTGTTATAAATGAAACAAACTCATCTCCTGCTGATGATGATGATTAATCATCATCATGATGACGGTGATTATAAGGCGGAGTAATGAGTGGCTGTCACTCGTGCTCTCCTCTCTGTGTTTGTTAAACATGTGACCCACGTGACATGTTTACACACCGTGAGATGGAGCGTGTCCACGTGGCGACTGTCTGTTATTATATCGTTTGCCTTTTCTTTTTTCCTCACATAAGCAAACACGCGGCGCACACCAGCAGCTTCATTTAAACCTCATCATAAAAAATGGAGAGGTGCTGGGGTGTAAACTGTGGGTTACATGTAACCAATTTGTAAGGGACACCTTTGTGGACACGTGTGAGTGTCCTGTCCAGGCGCTGAATGATCGGGTTTGTGAGCAACGTGAAATCAAACCTGAAAACATTTTAAATGTGACTCAGAGCTCACTCCCTGATCGCTGAAGAACTTCTGAACATTACAAAGAGACTGAGCGACTGTTATTTGTGCTACACTTGAATATGAATGAATATATCATGTATATAATGTCTGTGATCATTCATGAGATCATTCTTCACCCTCACATTTAACCTGACACACATGAATCAATGTTAATCAAAGTGTTTTCACATTAAAACGTTATAACGTTGCCTTCTATTTTCACATGTAACATGTTAATGAACCTGCTTTACACAGTGAACATGTATTCTCTTCTATTGTATATCATCTTAATAGTTATTGTACATTCACAGATGTGAAAATGCACGATTATACTTTATTACCTTTACTGTCTTTGCTGCTGTGACTCCGTACATTTCCACATTGTGGGACTAATAAATCTTATCTTATCAACATCTGAGGCTTCCACTTCCACACGAGAAGACCAAACACATTAAATGAAGACATTTAGGACGCTGTCGTCTTCAGGTGTGTAAATAAGTCATGTCATTTAGGTTCAGGAACCTGAGTGCAGACGTATTTGTGCTTTGCAGAAACATGAAATGGCAACATGTGATCCTGGAGACCGGGTTGCACTCGTAGATGGTGCAAAGAAGGAAGAAGAAAATAAATTGTATTGAATATCAAGAGTTTCCAATTCAGCATCTTGACGAACATCGTTCCACAAACATTTCACTCCTTCACTGAACAAACTTGTCATTTCAGGTAGAATCTCAGAGTGAAACCACACACACACACACACACACACACACACAAACACACAACCATTCAAGGCTTTTCAGTCACCGCAGTTCAAGACGACACGCCGTGTTGTTTTTTTCCATTTCAGCAGAAAACGCTCATTTAAATATGTAACGTGTTATAAAATGCTGTGTTTTCTACAAATGAAAAGTACAGTGCACGCTGCTAATGGAAGACACACACAGAGTGATCACAGCTCAGGCTTTGGTGCAAATACTCTATGTAACTACACTGTTGATGATCACTGACACAAAGCACTCACTGCATTTCAACTCATCTGAGATGAAAGAGACGCACAAGGATTCAATGTAAACCACTGCAGGTTAAGTGCAGGATAAATCTCCAGGTTAGGCTTAGGTTAGTCTGATCCACAGACTTGTTTTTTCCAATAATATGACCAATAATACATCATATAATTATAAAGAATATATATATAATATAGCACAGCGTCAGTTTACGGTGGAGGGAGGTCATGTGATTGAATCCCGGTGTCAACAATAATGTGATTTGTTAGGTTTTGCTTCTGTAGAATCATCAAATGCACGTATTCCTGTTTGTTTGTTTCAGACACATCATAGTTTGGATGGTTCCAGCTCTGCAACACACAAGGCTTGACAAGAAACCTGCGCTTTAAAGCCGTCGCCATGTTTCTTTTTTCCATCAATCACTACATTTGCTGTTTGTATAACCAGCAACAAATAACTGTAAAAACATCTGCATTTTCTGCAGTTACTCACCAAATATGTTGTGATGTTTGTTCTACAAGCAGCAGATATACTGTCACAGTGTATACTAATATGTCTGCAGGTGCCATGAAAGAATTAATACTTATTTTCTTCTTAAAAGTGAATTGTTTGCTTGTTTTAGTTATAATATGAGTTCATTCGTTGCTACAGTGGATGGGAGATAGCGGGTTACGTGTATATGGGCAGAGATATTTAGTTAAGATGACCGTCTGCTCTTTCTTCTTGTTGACCGCTGCACAGTATTATTATTATTTTGTTAATAAAAGGTTAAAAGGTAAAACAGACCATGTGACAGCAGACAGTGTGCTGATGCACTGAGCGTCTCAATGTGGTCTGACTTTATTAAACCACTGTGTTCATGGACAGTAGATGTGACAGTAACTGTGGATTCTGATTAGATTTGACACCAAACATCGTTATTGTCCAACAAAGCAAATAAAATATCCATGTAATCATTAAAAATAGAGTGTTTTATTGTTTAAAAATACATTAGTTCTTTGTGCCGTGTTTTTTGTTTGTGATTCTGAACATGGGCGGTCCTTAGGAAGCTCCAAAACTCAGTAGCCAATCAGCAGGCAGCTTCCTAAGGACCGCCCCCTGGTCAGAATCGCAAAGAGAAAATCAAATCAAATTCAGCTCCGGCGTCCATGAAGGATACTGACATATTTTACTGTTCTTAGAGTAACCCTAACCACATTGTCATTGTTGGGAAAATCAAAGTCTGTTGATGTCTCACACTCAAACTAAGCTTTCAGGGGAGTTTGTGTCCCGTTCTCTCCTTTGCTGCCGCGTCCTTCCACCCGTGCTCCTAAATGAAGAAATAATAGAATATTGCAGCATGACACACGTTCTGTTTGAGGCTCACTCTCCTTTAATGAGCTGTCATAAGGTGAGCTGGCCTGTGAAGGGGACAAAAGACACCCGCCTCCTGCCCACAAGCCAGCAGTTTTATCCTCCTTTCTGATGGAAACCAGTCACATTCACTGATAACAATGGGCCGGGTCACCGGATCCGCGGGGTTCCTCTGAACTTGAAAATGTATTCGTGACAACAGTTTCCTCTCCGACACATGTTGGAAACGGACTTTTCACACTTTGATTCACTCGTCTTCTGCACAGCTCAGCTCGACTCGGACTTTGCGAGGCGTTTTCTGGTGCCGTGTGTGCCCCCGTGTGTGCTCAGTGGGTGTAAAGAGCAGCTGTCAGAGAGATGCTGGCTCCACAGCAACGTGACACATACACTCTTTTCATGGTCAGGTGGCTCCGCTGGAAACAGGATCTCAGCCACATAAACCACAAGAGGTTTGAATTGGGACAAGATAGTTGCAAGGAAACAGAAATCGGACAGTGCATCCTGTATTCTGATACACTGCAAAAAGAGGAATAAAAAAAACAAGACCCCTCCCCCCCCCAGCTCATCCTGACTCTGAGTCTGGGTAATGTCTGTCTGTCACTCATTGCTACTATCAGTGTGATAGTGTTCCTGACTGTACATGGAGACTGGATACCTGCTCCAACAGACGTTATTGACAGGCGACAACTGCATGTTATGTTACAGCAACAACCAAATAGCACGAGGACACAGTGAAGCTGCAATTAAAACATGTCAGTGAGCGTGTCAGGCGTTCTCGTACCAATGATTATATGAAATCATACGTCATTTACTTTCTACATCGAGAAAGCAACACTATGCATCTTTTATTGATATTCATATTATCATTTATTATTTGTAAAAATGATACAAGAAGTGTATTTCAAAATATTTCATTTTGACATTTTAATGATTTCACAAATTGCTGCTCGTTTTGCAGTTATTTATTTATATTTAATTCATTTTATGAATGCAAACATTTCACAGTTGCAGAATTACGACGACATTTTAGCAGCAATCACCTGTTCTAGTATTTTTTAAATGCTTCTGTAAAAAAAATGCACTTCATTAAAAAACTATTAATAATTCAACTCTGGATAAAACTTAAAACTAAAGCTGTCTTACAATTTGTTTTAATATATATATATATATATATAAAAAAATAATGTTTTAAAGTAAAGTTTTGTTTTTACATTTGACATTTTTGACCTGAGTACCTGTCTGGACTATTGTTGGATTTCATTTAGTAAGTTTAAGAATGTTTCTCTGTATGGGGCATGAGGGACGAGGTACTTCATAAATAAATAAGTAAATAAATAAATAAATAACGCAAGCTAGATATGATGAAAATCCATTATAAATATATTTTTTCACAAATATTGATCAATGGGTTCATGTTATGTCTTATTTCAACTGGTTAAATCTAATGTTTTAAGCATGCTAAGCTTACATGTGCATAACAATACAAATAAAGGATGGATAAGTTGGAAAATGTTCTTTTTAATTGTTTTTTTTTTTCACAAAAATTGACATCAGTGGATGTATGTCATGTCTTATTTATAATAATTATTAGAACCCATTTATTTGGCATGATTACAATGATTATTCTGTGATTATAGTAATAAAGGAGTGCAAATAATGTGTAAAGAATAAAAACATGGAAGCACAGAGTGTGATTGAGTCAGGTAACAGGAAACAACATTGTTCTCACAAGCAAAGCTTTGGCTAAATGAATGATATGATGTCATACATTATCGTATGTTTTCATCACACAGTGACAGACTGAAGAAAGCAACGATCGAACACAACAAACAAGCACCATCATACAAGTCTCACACACACGCGTTCCCACAGACAGGTGAATCCCAGCCTCAGCTTAAAAAGAAGGTAAATGAGCTTGGCTTACCTTCATAAACAAACACATGCATGTTTTGTGAGTGGAGTGGTTGGAGGGAGGCACACGAGGTGCTCGTCTGTAAGGTGCTAAATCGGAAACTTGGGCAGGGGGTGGTGGTGGGGGGTGAGAGAAAGAATCAGCAGACACTCTTTCTCCCTTTTTATCAAAGAATCTTTCATAAACACATTAGGGACGAATCGCCCACCTGCACGATGTTTTCCCCTCCTACTTCTCCCTCCATTTTTCCAGCCTACAAAGCAAAAGGTGCACCTCTAAGGTGTCCCTCTCAGTGGAGAGGTTTCCACGTCTTTATTTCAAACAGACGAGCCCTTCTCTTCCCCTCACACCAAATGCAATGCAGTGGGGCCCAGCTTTATTTCTCTCCGTGGGGAAAAAACCTGAGCAGGGGACAACAGAAAGTGGCTTTAGAATACAGGTCTGAAAGAGGGCAGCTGTAGTCTGAATGAGAGTCTATGTGCTTTTGTGTTTTAAATGAGCATTGTCTGTCAGTCAGTCAGTCCAGGGCATGGACGCTGGGAGCATCTTAAAATAAACAGGACAAATGTCACTGCAGCACATGCAGCACATGCAGCACGTGTCCTTTATCATTTCACACGTCACACACACACATATATATATATATATATATATATTGTTATTGTATTATCGTCCGACCCTATACTTGTGCAACATAGTTACTTTATACAGAACAGACAGATTGTGTATTAAACTGATTTAAGCATATTTGCATAACATGTAAGAAAATACCTCAAATCAGTTTAAGAAAAAAAAGAAAAGGTTTCTGATAATATCGTACATATTTAACACATAAATATGGGCTTTTTAAAACCATTTCTGGACAAATGTTACACAATATTATTGGTGAAAGTGCTCTGTGATCCATGACTGTGGATACAAGACAACGATAACAAAGTGAAAGAGGAACTGTGGAGTCCATAACAACAGCATTTCTCTGACATTGAATACAATGCAAAGTATTTATGAAGTATTGTGTAAAAATCTTACATAAAAAGAGAATTTCCTCCTTGTGGGATCAAAAAAGTCAAATTTGATCAAATCCAATATCTTACAAATGGCCTCATTGTCACATGAATGATATTTTTCATGTTTGAGTGAATTTGTTGCAGGTGACGGGAGGTGAGAAAGCCTTTTTCCTCCTCTGCCACCCGGTCTTCACCAGCCTGTCCTGCTTTGTGTCTGAAAACCTAATGAGTTCTTCAAGTGCACCACCACCTGGTATATCCACTTTCTTTTTTGTGCTCTCTCTGTCTCTCTCTCCCTCCCTGTCTCTCTCTCTTTGCCCGTGCCTAGTTAAAGATGCACTCACTGAGCAGACATTGAAGCTGATTCACAGTGGTGGAGCGGAGGAGGAGGAGGAGGAGGAGGAGGAGGAGGAGTGATCCATCCAGCTCTGCATGAAATGATCCACACTCACGCATGTACAGTGTGTGTGTTTACACAAAAACGTGTTTTTATGATGTTAAATGACACAAACTGTCATTTAACATCACATTAGAAGTGTAATATACATGTGGTGTATTTTATTTCTTTATTTTGAATGTCATCCTCAGATAACCTGATTTCATTCAGTCATTATTACTCTGGTTGCTCAGTCTTTGAACTGTCCTTGGGCGTTCACTATTGAAATGAGTGAAAGACGAGTGATAGAAGATTGTGCTGCATGTAAATGTGCTGTATGAATGTGTGAATGTGTGAATGAATGGGTGTTAACATGTGAATGACGACACCTGTACTGTAAAGCACTGAGTGGTCAACAAGAACAGAAATACAGACCATTTACTAACACTAATAATAATAATAATAATAATAATAATAATGACACGCAGTAATATTGGGTCCTCACATCCATGTCCTCTTACCATCTCATCACGTGTCTTCCTGACAGACATGTGTGGTCCAGAGGGGGCGCTGTGGAGCCACTTTGCCTTGCACAGTCAGACTTGAAGTTGTGCTACTGTTGGCAAGCGTGTTTTTAAGAATCCCTTGATCCTTTTTTATGGCGAATATCCGAACATGCGTCGTTGCCATGGTGACACTGTTTTTCAAAAAGTCCTAATATTATAATATATATATATACGATATATATATACATATATGATATCGTGCCCTGAACACGTTTGAAGTTGATCGCAGTAACAGATGAAGGAGGAGATCGTTAAAATAACAAATGTATGAAATCACTCCCCAGGGAAATGTTTACTGAGATTATAATTTGTGAGTTTTCTTGTTTCCTGCAGAGTCGCCCCCTGCTGGATACCCATCTATGTTGTATGTATGTTATATTATCTGTATCATAGCACTATTATACTATCTATGATGTGTGCTTTGAGTCGTTCAGCAGGACAGTGAGAGAGAAGCATCACAGATCATGGATCCTGAACACAACCTCCTCTGTTTGTGGCTCGGACGCTGAAAGACGCGCACAAACACCAGCTTTTGTTTGGGGAGGAAATTATGAGTGGACCCCGGGAGTCAATCCCCGTGCTCCTCTCAATCGTCACGTCTGCTGACCGCCGCTGAAAGACGCCTCAGACCTGTGTCACCAGCAGGTTATTGTATTTCTAATTAAACGTGGTTAATCTCTTCAGCTTTGTGGCATCAGCAAAGTGATATGGGTACATTGCCATGGCAAAAGGACACTTCCTGTACCAGGACTGCAGCATGGAGCAGAGAAGTCCTTTAATTGTTTTATAGTCGTGTGAATTTCTCTACAATAAACCCACAGTTGTGTGTTTGTATAACAGGGTTTGACATATTTGATCATGTTAATAATGAGCTGACATTAATGTTTGCTCCTGAACCACAAAGACTTTTAACCTTTTAACCTTTTAACCTGATGGCAACAAAAAGACCTGGTTCACCATCCTGGGGTTTGTCCAGCTTCTCTGGTTTCCTCACACACACACACACACACACACACACACACACACACAAACATGCAGAGGTTAATTGGACTCTCTAAATTGAGCGTATAATGTGAGAGTCGGTGTCTGTCGTAGCTTTAGCTGCTTTTAGTGTATAAACTTAAAGCTGCTGTGATGTGACATCATTTATTTGCTGTGTCTGAGATGTGGTAACGGGTGGGTCGACCTTTAACCCCTGTAACTATCAACGACTTGTTCTCAGTATAGTTTTTTTTTATCACTCACACTGACAAAGTGCTGACATTTGTTTGTGATCATTTATTTTGTGAGAGTAAGAGTTCAAGTTATTGATGATTGTTTCTATATTTATTTATTTAACCTACTCTATTCTCAGCCTGTTGAATGCAAACATGGTCATGACGGTTTTATTTACACTCACTGTTTTGCTGTTGCTATAGTAACTGTCTTCAGGACGAGTTTTAACCACATTCACGATGAACCTTCTCTGTGGTCTTCTTCTGTTCCTCCTGCCCGGCAGCTCCATCGTCATCATCCTTTGTCCACTATAATCCCTGACCCATCCCTGTCCCTCAAATATGCTCATTTCTAATCCTGTCCATCCTGATTAATCCCAACTATAGTCTCGGCATCTTCAGCACTGCCACGTCCACACCCAGCCCCTGGTCGACTGATATAACCTGAGCTTGTTATTAAACAGTGTGTGGTTAAGAACCTCCTGACCACGTCCACACGTCAGCATCTCGGACGCCTCACACAGTGACAGACAGAGCGAGCGTGTGATGGGCGTGTCCTGCAGCCTCATCTCTTCCTGCGATCAGATTTCAGGCCAGAATGAAAAGACTCTGGACACTTTTGTCAGTGGAATGAAAGACTCTCATCTCTCTCTGGGTCATTGTGGACAGAGGCCAGCGCCACTGAACATGCAAACCAGCAGCAGACCTCCACAGACCCGACCACACAAAGGAGCCGTCTGTAGAACAAATATTGCAGCAGGTTGCCTCTGGCTTTAGAGCTTCTGTGCTCACATTGTGTTGTCTGGTATCAAGCTGATTCCTGTTGGGGATGTTTAAAGTGGATCAATGGATTAGGATTTTAAAAGCATGTAAACACGGAGACACAATCCACAGCTGAAACAGGAGAAATAGTGGATGGTTTGTATTTGTGAAGCACTTCTCTCGTCTTGATGACCAGTCAAAGCTGCTTTCACCCATTCACCCATTCACTCCCATATGCATACAGAGCATCTATGTGCAGCCTTTTTCTATCACACATCGGCATGTAGAGAGGAGCCACAATCAAACCCATGAGCTTCCAGTTCCACACTGAGCCACCGCTGTGCATTACACTATGTTTGAACTGTTAGCTGCTAATCCCAGGAAGCATGATTGGATTATTATTATTATCATTATTATTATAATCATAATCATTATCATTATTATTATCATTATCATCATTATTAGTATTATTATTATTATTATTAGTATTATTAGTATTAGTATTAGTATTATTATCATTATTATTATTATTATTATTATTATTATTATTATTATTATTATTATTATTATTATCATAATCATTATTATTATTATTATTATTATTATTATTATTATAATCATTATCATTATTATTATTATTATTATTATAATCATTATCATTATCATTATCATTATCATTATTATTATCATTATTATTATCATTATCATTATCATTATCATTATCATTATTATTATTATTATTATTAGCATTATTAATAAGTCACAACATATTTGTAATATTGCATTACCTTCTTTTCTTTCTGTTGCACATTTGATCTATTTGAGCCCAATTACATCCCCTGCATGGACACATGAATTCATTCATTCACGCTGTTGTCATGTGAAACACCATCAACATACTGTTGAAGACATTATTTTAAGGTAAATCCTACATTATGTCACTTACAAATATCTGGTCAGCAGAGAACAGGCACACACACACACACACACACACACACACACACAAGTGACTGAATGTTGTTTGTCCAAACCGAGGCTCTACTTGGATTTTCACACATCTCAAGAGTTTCCAGAGAATTATGTGAGAAAGAGAAACTATCCAGTGAGTGGTGAACGTGTGTAACTCAAGCGAGCACTTGTTAAGACGACACTTTCTGACTTAGGTCACGTGTGAGTTAGAGAGTTTGTGTTTGCTGTTTTGTGATCACACGTGTCTGTGTTGTTTCCATGCGTCCAGGTCGGCACTGTCGCGCTCTCTTCTCTTTCCCTCTGTGTCTCTTTAATCTGCAGCTCTTTACAGCCGAAGCCCTTATCCCCGTATAATCCACCGAATAACGTTGTTTAGCTCGCAGCCTTCATCCATCCCTCTTTTTAATCAAGCTAATGGAGGCAACATATATCGTATTGATCCCGCCTGCGAGGGAGGAGTTTTTCCGTCCCGAACAGCGAGCAGCCGTCCCACGTTTCTTATCTTTCCTCTCTTAGCCCTCCATCTGCCTGTCCATCTTCTGATGTTTGTGTAAGCACAAGGAGGAAATAGGCGGTGCCTCCATCCCGCCGGTGTTTTTGCTGCTCAACTTCACACACCTCTCACACGCTGCGTGATTGACGTGTGACCTCTGAGTGGCTGAGCTCTTGACCTGTGAAGAGAAGGCCTGTGTGTGTGTGTGTGTGTGTGTGTGTGTGTGTTAATCTGGAGAGTGTGCTGCAGCCGGTGTGAGGGCGGCGGGACGATTCAAAGCTCCTGTAACAAATCACACGGCACCCAGCCAAGTGTCATAAGAAACAGACAGGTAATGACAATTCACTTACCCTCCATGTGAGAATCAGTTCTCCCAAAATGCACCTGTCATGGAGCCCTCGCTGAGCTCAAACCATTTCTTCCTCCTGTCTGACACAGTAATTGCATGTTAAAATCTGCTGCTTTCAGAGTTGTGATGAATCATGCAGCAACTTTTTTTCCTTTTTCTTTTTTTTCATGAAATAGGATCCTCCGTAAATGTAGAATTGAATGAGCCTGTCCAAATTTAAATGAGGCCTGTGCAGTGAATTCTATTAAATGGAGGGAAATCAAAGCACAGTCAGTCAGAAGCCGTGTGTACCCAGTGCTGGACGTGTTTTCACACCAGAAAATATGTGACATTGTTCTGGCTGGCTGCCTTTGATGGACGGAGAGTTTATTTCTTTTCACAACTCGGTCCTTGTCCTTTCTATTTTGGCACTTGCCAATGAAGTGTACTTAAATAAGAAATATACAATCTTTGATCAAGTTATTGCTTATTACTCCTCAATCATATGGTTTGTTGGAGATTATAATCACAAAAATGAGCCCTTGTTGTGCAGTTTGACATTTGACTACTATTGTGGCATGAGCATAAATCAAGAGCTGCTCTCATGTGTTAATAATGTGGCAGGGAGTAAATATAGTATACACAATGTAAACCTAATTTAGTACACACAACTATAATTTAATCTAGTTGACTAACCTCTTAGACTGTGTGCATTTTGTTGTTTAAATCAATAAATCCATCATTTCAAAGAGATATTTTTTATACACATGAATATTTATAAAGCAGGGGGTCAAACTCATGACGTGGGGACCGGAGACAACAACTAAACAAAAAACAACTGATCACAAGAACGATATTGATGACGATATTTCAGTAAAAGTGTTTGTTTTGATATGGAACGATGAGAGGGTTTTATTCATATCATAAACAGACCGATTCATTAGGTAATAATAACAGGTGGACTAAACTCACATGAATTCATTTATAAATTTAGACCAACATTAAGTGTGTTTGAATAATCTTTAGTTATTATTATTGTCATAAACTGCCTCACAGTTCAGACCATGACGGGAGTTCAGATCACATCAGTATTTCTGGTTCAAATAACATGATTTATTTAACTGATATTTTAAAGTTAAGCTCAAATACTAAAATTAGCATTATTGACCGAGGTGCAGTAGAGTGCTCGTGTGACGCTTAATGTTAAAGTCTGAGGGCTTTAAAACACTTGTATTGATTCTATAGCTCAGTGGGTGATTTCATAAATGACAGCATAAACGCTCTCACACACATTTTCACGAACATAATTCCATTTTGGTTGACGGCAGAGTTTATTCTGAGTGTAGCCCAGCAGCAATTTTGGTTAAAATAACTATATTATATTACTATATTATATATATCTATATATAACTATATTAACCATTAAGTATTATTAGAACTAATAATAATGTGTTCAACCTATATTTTACATTTAAGCTAAATGTAGCTCATGTTTCCCGCGTCCTGTGTCGGTGAGTTTTTCATCTAACAGCCACGTCACCAAGTACAAGTCAAGTTTCTTGACTATAGATTTTTCGAGCGTCTTCTGTTCAGAAAAGTTTTGAGTCAAATAATATCAACAGACACAGTATTTGAAATTGTAATAATTGAACAAGAACATTGACTAGTGGCTGTTATTCTCATGACGTGTCTCATTCTGCTACGTCAGGCAAATTTCAGCATCATTTCTTGGACTTATGGTCGTGTTAGAAATGATTTATCTCGATCACTCTCTCCCAGTTACTTTCCTTAGAGACAGA
The DNA here is from genome assembly GCF_019176455.1 of Solea senegalensis. Classification (NCBI taxonomy): domain Eukaryota; kingdom Metazoa; phylum Chordata; class Actinopteri; order Pleuronectiformes; family Soleidae; genus Solea; species Solea senegalensis. The sequence continues at coordinate 7,152 of NW_025321100.1, read as the reverse complement.
TAATGATTCTTTGCCTCTATTATCATTTAAGAGAGTTCAAAGAGCAGAATTAGTCCCATTTTTCCCCCTAAAGTGACATAAGTGTTGACCTGGGAGGAAACCCACCAGGCCGGCCAGAAATCATCAGGGAGCTAATGTTCAATTATGCACACCATTCGTTGTAGTGCAGGGTTAACACCAGACAGAGGGTGTCCCATCTCTTTGGTATCACTGTCCTAAAAGGCACTGACCTCCCGTTCAGATTAGTGCACAGAAACACACTGAGTGCCATAAATAATCTGTGGGATGAAATATTTCAGTGTGTGTGTGTGTGTGTGTGATCACTCCACCACACTCACCGTGATATGAATATAAGCTTTGTGAAATTAACATTATTGACCGAGTTGCAATGAAGTGCTTGTGTAATGGTTAATGGAAGGTTAATGTTAAAGTGTGAAGATAAGGTGTGAGCCTTAAAACACACGTATTGATTCTATAGCTCGGAGGGTGATTTCAGACGTGATGGGATAAATGCTTTCATACACACACACACACACACACACACACACACACACTGAAATATTCCATTATGGCTGACGGTGTATTTTGACTCTGTCCGTGTCATATACTGTGTGTGTGTGTGTGTGTGTGTGTGTGTTTCAAGTATTACTCATGTTGTGGGGACATGTATTTGTTCACGTAGATATACATACATATATAGAATACACACACACACACACACATAAGCAGCAGTTTGCTGGAATAATATCTGCTTTAGATATGGTCATGGATTAAGTTTCATTATTGATAATCTACATAACTGATAGCCTCTGTATTCCATATTTCATGTCAGTGTTCATCATTTCACTGGCTGGTCAGGACAAATGTGCTGTCACACATGATACAACCATAAGGACAATTTTAAACAATGCTAATTCAGAATAATCTGTAATCTCTGTTTGATAAAGATTATGTTTGACCTGTATTTCCTTTTACTTCACATGCAGTGAGATCATCTCTGAGGATTGTGCAGCATGTGATCACCTCTGTGGTCTTGTACTGTTGCTGGTGCTCATGTCTCACCAAATGCTTTATGAGAATAAAGCAGATTTATGGCAATATTCTTGTGCCGTGGTCCACGTTCATATCCAGCATGAAGCACTTTGCTGGAATTATACTGACTATCATTGTGTCACACTTGAAGGTCCGTCCGTCAATCCCTTTTCTACCTCTTCATCCACCGCGTTAGGGTTACAGAGAGCTGAAACCAATCCAAGGGGACAAAGAGTCAAAGTCAAAGTCTTACGCTCACACCTTTGGTCCATTTACAGTGTCCAGTTCACTTAATCTACAATCTGCATGTTTTTGGATAGTGGGAGGAAGCCGGAGTACCTGGAGACAGCCCACCACACACACACACACACACACACACACACACACTGGGAGAACATGCAAACACCACATAGAAAGGATCCAAAACCTTCTTGCTGTGAGGCAACAATGCTGACCACTTCATCACCATGTGACCCACTTTGACTTGTAATGGTGAGACTGCAGATTGTAACAAAGGACTCTTTATCTCACTCCAAACTCCAGTGGACGTGGATCATGGCAGAGAGGATGCAGTCGTTCTTAACTAAAGCAGAAACATCTGTAGCTGCTGGAGAAACAAGCTGACGATAGTAAAGCGACACTCATGCAAACAAAGTCACGGGTCGTATATTCACGCTTCATGTTGTGTGTCTCCACTTAGACAACGTGAGCTTCATCACCTCATCACTTGTTTCTACAGGAGCTGCTGCTCACTCCATCCTCTTGATTGTTCTAGTTTCTGGGTTCTACACAGACGGCGTTGTCGTTCATTTTTAATGAACTAGTATTAAGCATTTTCCTTTGCCGTCTGCCCATGATTCAGCCTCAACAATTAAACTTTAGCCAGGTGTGTCAAAAATGACTGTGACTGGTGTTTGTTTACTCACTCACTCATGAATAAACCTCGTTGAAGCCATTTTGGAGAGTGGTGGTTTTTCCATTGTTATTTTACCACCTACATGTCTTTTTTTGGCTGTGCTGACAAACCACACACGGCACATGACGGGCAGCACCGCCGTGGTTGGAGTGAAGTGACTGCAGCTACACTCAGCACAAAAAGTCAAGCTAAGGTCCCTCAAGGAGCGAGTCACGTTCAAAGGCTCTTTGACGGACCTTCTGCTTTGAAAATCCATCTCTTTTTCTGTCGAATCATTGTCAACGTGGCAGAAGACACAGAGGTGAAAAGGCATCAAGAACCTCTCAGAAGTACCGCGGTCGTGCTGGAAGGCACACAATTGATTTAGAGTGAGAGCATCATATTGAGTTGAAATATAATCGGTGTCTGGTTGCTACTTTTGCCCGAGTATTGATAGAAATAGAGTGAGATAACATTTCCCCCAATTCAGAAAGCTCCGACTGAAGAGAGAAATTCTTTAAGAAATCATGCGTGGAACACGGACTCTGATGTTACACATCTACTCGTTTGTACATTTGTGCATCAAAAACTGGGGGGTGTGGGGGGTGGCTTGTGTAAGATCCATTGATGATATCAAAAGAGCACCCACCGTTGAGAGCATCTATTCTGAACCTGGAGCTAAGGTGGACAAAAAGCAGTGGCATCAATTCAGCAAGATTAAAAGAAAACCTACTGTACTACTGAGTGCATCAATTCTGGAGTACAAAAGAGGAAGGTGAGTGTCGAGATGAGGAGAGGGTTTGGCTCTAGTCTCTACATAACCTCTTGCCCCGACACAAAGCAGTGGTTTGAACCTCTCAGAGCAGCCGCATACATACAAGATAAGCTTGTCTGCATATTAATTCCGGGGAGATACAATTTGAAGCACTAAACCCCCTCAATGTCACATGCAAATCATGTCTCTGTTTAATTCCACAGGCACAAACTGTCAAATACTGCAGTGATCAGCCGGCAGAGCAGCATGACAGCAGCACTGATTAAAATGAGCAAGAGGGGAACGAAAGAAAATGACAGTCCAACACCTTCCCCTGTCCCTTTCAAAAGATATTGCTTTTGATTAAAAGTGCGTCGCGTCTGATTGAGATGAAGCAGCAAGGTTTAACTGATATTCTTCAGCAGAGTGTAATTGTGGTCTATTCCTGTGCTCCCAGCCACATGTTTTAATAAAGTCCTCACTGGCAACAGAGGGAGGAGATAAATCCAGCTTGGCATCGCGAGCCGTACGCTTTACTGCCGTGTTTTCCCAACAAATTAATTAACTTAAATTTTCTCCACAAGGTAGAGGAAGTGGGAAGGAAATATCTGATGATTCAATGTCAGCTCAAGAGCGCTAAGTCCTTCCCAGCTTGTAAACTGGCTTGAATACTGTTTTCCCTTATTGTTGTTAATAAGTGCATTCAAATAATGATGTTGAGCACAGCATTAGTCATTCATGACTAATGAATGCTGCCATTGATGTGCAGCATATAGATTTAATATAACAATAATAATAATAATAATAATGATAATAATAATAATAATAATAATAATAATAATAATAATATTTAATTTTGATTGAACATCAAGGAAGCAAATTATTAATGCTTTTAATTATTATTGTGGGATTATTTATTGAGTGGATGTCATTGCAGAGGCAACCCAAACTGTTCATTGTGGTTAAGAAGAGTGATCAAGCAACAAGTCAGTCCAGAACTAACCCAGTAAACAAACACAACGTTTGTTTGTTCTTCAAAAAGAATCCACAACATGCTTCACATCACAGTGTTGTGTGTCTTTAAACCACAAACTCTGTATTTGAATGTTATGCAATAATAGTTGTTGTTGTTTTATTCGGCCAATCAGCTGCTTCTCACAGAGGAAACACATGGCTACTTAATATGCAGCTGCTGCTGCTGCTGCGCTCCTCACGGTGGCTGCTGCTTATTACTGTGGCTGCTGCTTATTACCGTGGCTGCTGCTTGTTACTGTGGCTGCTGCTTCACTGTTGAATGGAGATGGACACGGAAAACACTCTGTAGAGGCTGCTCTCACTTCTGCTATGCTAGCGGACATTATGCTAACGCGTTAGCACTTAAGCTAGCGGACATTATGCTAACGCGTTAGCGCTTAAGCTAGCGGACATTATGCTAACGTGTTAGCGCTTAAGCTAGCGGACATTACGCTAACGAGTTAGCATTTAATTGTTGGCTGTATTGACGTCTATAGCAGACAATGGCAGCCAATGTGCTAAGCTAGCGGACTTTCCCGGACTTTAAACACACACAGGTGGATTATTTAGCGGCAGAACGAGAGAATAACTGTGACGACACCATGAGGCGAACACACCGTATGACGACATGACACCAGCGATGAAAATAAAGCAACCAGAACCTCTCATTAACCTTCTGTCTTCTTATGGGGTGAGTTTTCATTAACACTGTTAATCTAAGTTACAATAGTTTATGTTTGTTTGTGCTGGACGCTGTCTGTTAATCATCAACTGTGCGTTTCACAACATTATGTGGCTATATTGTTGTTAGCTAGCTCAGTGTTGTTGTTTTAAAATCATGATCAGATGATTGTATTATAAACTGTGACAGGAGCATGTCAACATATTGTTATTAATATGAATAACAAACCAGATGATTGTATTATAAACTATAACAGGAGCGTGTCAACATATTGTTATTAATATGAATAACAAACCAGATGATTGTATTATATAACAAACCAGATGATTGTATTATAAACTGTGAGGAGCATGTCAACATATTGTTATTGATATGAATAACAAACCAGATGATTGTATTATAAACCATAACAGAGCCAAGAAGTCAACATATTGTTATTAATATGAATAACAAACTGATGATTGTATTATAAACTATAACAGAGCATGTCAACATATTGTTATTAATGAATAACAAACCAGATGATTGTATTATAAACTGTGACAGGAGTATGTCAACATATTGTTATTAATAAGGGGAATACAAACCAGATGATTGTACATAACCGTGACAGAGTATGTCAACATATTGGTATTAGCTAAGGAATAACAAACGATGATAGTATTATAAATCAAATGATAGGAGTATAGTCAAATATTATTGTTAATATGAATAACAAAACCAGATGATTGTATTATAACCAGATAGGTGGAGCATGTCAACATATTGTTATTAATATGAATAAATAAACCAGATGATTGTATTATAAACTGTGACAGGAGCATACAACATATTGTTATTAATAAGGACAATAAACCAGAGGATTGTGGTTATATAAACTGTATAGAGATGTCAACATATTGTTATTAATAAGGAATAACAAACCAGATGATTGTATTATAAACTGTGACAGGAGCATGTCAACATATTGTTATTAATATGAATAACAAACCAGATGATTGTATTATAAACTGTGACAGGAGCATGTCAACATATTGTTATTAATATGAATAACAAACCAGATGATTGTATTATAAACTATAACAGGAGCATGTCAACATATTGTTATTAATATGAATAACAAACCAGATGATTGTATTATATTATATTATTATATCTTCATAGAACCTTTGGGGTCCCTAGACCTGTTATTGATAAACGTTGTTCAAACTGCTACAATAGTTCATCAGGGCTCTGAAGTTTTGAAGTAGGTTCAGAGTGAGATTTAGTCAGGTAGGTGATCGGTGTTGATCGGTGTTGTTCTGCAATATGGGAATTAGGTAAATTGGACTCTCTAAACTGACCATAGGTGTGAGAGTGAATGGTTGAATGGTTGTTTGTCTCGTTAAGTGGTTAAGTGATGGACTGACTGATCTGTCCACTGTAGAAATTCAGATTCTTTGAGTCCGCACCATAATGACGCTAAAAGAACTAGACATTTTACTTTACGGCATTAGTTATTATTAGTTTCAGAAATCCAGTGATTCAAATATATGTATTAAACATGTGTATTCTTTGGGAGGCTTTTGTCTTCATATCTAATTTCTAATGTCATCTTATTTGTGTAAAATCCATCCTATAACATAAACTACTGTATGTGGTCTGAAGGTCAGAGTTCACGTGTATCGTTGTCTTGTTAACAAATGCACGTTACTGTAACATTTATTATATTCTACCGTGATGGGAACATTGTATCACTGTGATCACTGCTGACTCAGAAACACAGAGAGAGGCTTGTGTTGTAGTTTTCTAGGAGCGATGGCTTCATTGTAACGGCAGCTCACAATTGTGTTTTTCTGGGGGAGCTCCGTGGAGCACGTGGCTTAACATGGAAGAAACAGTCGAATCTAAAGGCCGCTGCTCTTCAGTAGCATCCATGTTGAATGTATGCAAAGGCTGCTCGCTGGTGCTTCTCTGGTTTCTGCAGAGGCAAATCAAATGGTTGGCAGACTGGCTGGATTCACCCAAGCACAATCTGCACCAGTGGCATTTATCATGTTAACATACTGACTTTCTTGAAGAACAAGCAGTTAACATCATCTGATACTAACCCACAATAACCAAACATTTAAAGTGTTATTGAATGAGTGTGCATGTGTATTATTTGAATGAAAGAGGGAGAATGATAATATTTGTTGTAATAATAATAATAATAATAATAATAATAATAGTAGTTTATTTTAAAGACAACAAATAAAGGCAGGGGAATTTTGTTTAAACAAGCTAAAGAGCAAACAAATACTTTTTTTTTTACTCAGCTACATTAAAAGTTATGTAAATGAAATGGAATATTACCAGAGATCATGTTCATTATTTCTGATTAATGATACTAATGGAAAACTATACAAAAACCTTGTAAAATGAATATCAGTATCAGTCAGTATTCAGTATTCAGCAATCAGCAATCAGTATTGTCTTAAAAAAATAACTTCTCATCCGAAATCAGTCACAGTGAGGGAGGAAGACAGACAGACAGACAGACAGACAGACAGACAGACACAGGAGAGAGAGCATTAAGAACAGAAAATAAAGTCACTTCTTTCCCTGGGAAAAGAGAAGGATTCAAAATTCACCGCAATCAAAGAAAGTTCTCTGCTAACTATAAATCACTAGCCCTCATTCATCTTTTCCTCTGGTTACTGTCCTCTGAACAATGTGGCCAATACCTCTCTGTCACATGTCGTCCCGTGAATTTAGTCCCATTGTAAGAAGAGAAGTAGAACCAATCAAAGCCCA
>NW_025321099.1:0-28994 GCF_019176455.1 Solea senegalensis | reverse complement strand
ATGCAGCTGAAAATAACCAGTACCACAAGCGGTGAATGAACGGAAGATGAGGAAGAGGACTCGCGCTGCAACGTGGACGCACGGGGACTCGCGAGCCGTCAAGCTCGAACCCGTCAATTACCGCTTGCGGTACTAGTTCTTATTATTATTCCTCCAAATGAATCGCGTTTTTGAGGCCTTTCCCATGCCCCAAAACTCACCAAATTTTGCAACCCCATCAGACCTGGTGTAAAATTACGTATATCAGTGTTTCAAGGAATGTGCGTCAAAAAATGGAAGAGGGCGGGGCTAAAAACTTACGCAAAAAACTTCTATTAGGTCATCTGCTCTCGGGTTTAACGTACATGAACGAAACTTGGCACACATGTTCATGAGGTGGGGACGGTCAAAAAAGTCGATGACAACTTCCCTGTGAATCCTACAGGAAGGACGCCATCTTGGATTGCACGCCAAAACAGAGGCGATTTTGGCCATTTCGCACCATCGGTATTTGAACGACCTTGTCCCAGAGCTTACATGGAATCACGTTCAAACTTGGTGAGGTCACTGTGGACAAGTTGAGGATCTAAAGTTCCTGAAAACTTTTTAATAAGTATCATGGCGTACGAGAAAGGGGGCGTCAAAGTTGGTGAAAATTCACGATTTTCGCCACACGCAACAACACTCTTATAACTTTGCGATAGAAGGTCCGATCTTAACCAAACTTGTGGCGATTGATGATGGGCCCTTGCTGAAGAGGCCTATGCAAAAACTGTCAATTTTGTAAACATCGCCTCCTGGTGGTGGCAGAAAATAAAAAAAAAAAGTTACTTTTACAATTTCGGGAATAACTTTTACAGAGATTATCGTATCAAACTCAAAATTGGTAAAAATCACCCAAAACACAAGGTAGATGATGAATGCTCAATATGATGGCGTAGAGTTACATGATGTTGCCATGGTAATGATGCAAAGTCGGATTTTTGCGACAAAAAAACAAACTGCTACAACTTTGCGAATCCTAGTCCAATCTGAACCAAACTTGCTAGGATTGAGGATAGTCCAGCCCTGAAGACGTCTATATGAAAATATTCACTTTCAAAAACAGCACCCCCTGGTGACGGAGACAATATGACCTCTGGTATTTGAAGGAATTAATCCTAGAGTTCTTGTGCGATCACCTTTAAACTCGGTGAGGTAACTGTGAACCAGTTGAGGAGCTTAAGTTATCAAAAGTTTTTTAAAATGTCTCATGGTGTACGAGATAGGGGGCGCCAAAGTGGGTGTAAATTCCTATTTTTCACAACACAAAGCAAAACTCTTATAACTTTGCGATGGAAGATCCAATCCCAACCAAACTTCCTATGATTGATAATGGGTAGTTGCTGAAGGCGACTATATTGCCGAAAACACTACATTTTGAAAACAGCGCCTCCTGGTGGTGGTAGAAAATACTACAAAAAAAAAACTGTTACAACTTTGCCAATCCTGGTCCAATCTGAACCAAACTTGCTAGGATTGTTGATAGTCTGGCCCTGAACAAACCTATGTGAAAATATTTCAAGTCAAAATCACCGCCCCCTGGTGAAAGTGGACGGGCCAAAAAACTGCTCCACCCCCTAAAACCTGTGGTCCTGAGGAGCACGTTTAATGTACATGCACAAAACTTGGTACACGCGTTCCTTAGGTCACGCCGGTCAAAAAAGTCAGCGTAGCCTATGCTCTAAAACGAACAGGAAAGCCGCCATCTTGGATTGAAAGTAAATGCTTTGCTGATTCTGGCCATTTTGCACCAATGATATTTGAACAGATTTGTCCTAGAACTTTCATGGGATCACCTTCAAACTTGGTGAGGTCACTTTGGACAAGTTGAGGATCCAAAGGTATCAAAATCTTTTCAATAGGTATTATGGCGTAAGAGTAAGGGGCCGGCAAAGTTGGTGAAAATTTTAATGTTTCGACACAGGCAACAAAACTCTTATAACTTTGCGATAGAAGGTCACATCCCAACCAAATTACCTAGGGTTGATGATGGACCATTGCTGAAGAAGTCTGTGGAAAAACTGTACATTTTTAGCACAGCGCCTCCTTGTGGTAACAGAAAATCCAAAAATAAACATTTCGGTAATAACTTTTACAGAGTTAATCGTATCAAACTCAAAAATTGGGAAAACATTCAAAACACATGGTCGATTATGCGTGCTTTATATGATAACAAATCGTTCAACGGTGTTGACACAGCAACACTGCAAAGTCAGATATTTGTGACAAAAAACAAACTATTACAACTTTACGAATCCGAGTCCGATCTGAACCAAACTTGCTCTGATTGATGATAATCTGGCCCTGAAGACGCCTATATGAAAATATTCTCTTTCAAAACCAGCGCCCCCTGGTGACAGCAGACACTATGACACCTGATATTTGAATGAACTAATCCTAGAGTTTTTATGCGATCACCTTGAAAGTTGGTGAGGTCACTGTGAACAAGTTGCCGCGCATAAGTTCCTGAAAGCTTTTTAAAATATCGCTCGGTGTACGAGATAGGGGGCGCCAAAGTTGGTGTTCATTCATATTTTTCACAACAAAAGGTGAAACTCTTACAACCCGTAAAACTTGTCCTCCTGAGGAGCACGTTGAATGTACATGCACAAAACTTGGTACTCACGCGTTCCTTAGGTCCAGACGGTCAAAAAAGTCAGCGTAGCCGAAGCTCTAAAACGAACAGGAAAGCCGCCATCTTGGATTGAAAGTACATTTTTTGCAGATTTTGGCCATTTCGCACCAATGGTATGTGAACGCACTTGTCATAGAGCTTTAAAGGGATCACCTTCAAACTGGTTGAGGTCACTGTGGACAAGTTGAGGATCTAAAGTTATTAAAAGTTTTTTAAAATGTTACATGGTTTTTGAGATAGGGGGCGCCAAAGTTGGCGTTCATTCATATTTTTCACAACAAAAGGCGAAACTCCTACAACCCGTAAAACTTATCCTCCTGAGGAGCACGTTGAATGTACATGCACTAAACTTGGTACTCACGCGTTCCTTAGGTCAGGACGGTCAAAAAATTCAAAGCAGCTTATGCTCTAAAACGCACGGGACAGCCGCCATCTTGGATTGATAGTAAATTTTTTGCTGATTTTGGCCATTTCGCACCAATGGTATGTGAACGCACTTGTCATAGAGCTTTCATGGGATCACCTTCAAACTTGCTGAGGTCACTGTGGACAAGTTGAGGATCCAAAGGTATCAAAATCTTTTCATCAAGTATCACGGCGAACAAGAATAAGGGCGGCAAAGTTGGCGAAAATCACGATTCCTCGCAACACACAACAATCTCTCATAACTTTGCCATGGAAGGTCAGATATTAACCAAACATGTGACAATCGATGATGGGCCCTTGCTAAAGATGTCTATGCAAAAACTGTAAATTTTGAAAACATCGCCTCCTGGTGGTGGCAAACGCTATGAAGTCTGGTATTTCGCAACACACAACAACCTCTTATAACTTTGCGATTGAAGGTCAGATCTTAACCAAACTTGTGATGATAGATGATGGGCTTTTGCTAAAGATGCCTAAGCAAAAACTGTAAATTTTGGAAACAGCGCCACCTGGTGGTAACAGAAAGTACAATTTCACAATTTCCCTTATAACTTTAACAAATTTCCTTGTATCAAACTCAAAATTTGGGAAAACATTCAAAACACATGGTAGATGATGCGTGCCTAATATGATAACAAATTGTTCAACAGTGTTGCAATGACAACACTGCAAAGTCAGATATTTCCGACAAAAAACAAACTGCTACCACTTTGCGAATGCTATTCCAATCTGAACCAAACTTGCTAGGATTGATGATAGTCAATCCCTGAAGATGCCTGTATGAAAATATTCACTTTCAAAAACAGTGCCCCATGTTGACGGCAGACAATATGACGTCTGGTATTTCGCTACAACAACAAACTCTTATAACTTTGCGATGGAAGGTCAGATCTTAACCAAACTCGTGACGATCGATGATGGGATCTTGCTGAAGATGCTTATGCAAAAACTGTACATTTTGAAAACAGCGCCTTCTGGTGGTAACATAAAATACAAGTTCACAATTTCCTTTATAACTTTAACAAATTTCATTGTATCATACTCAAAATGAATGAAAACATGTAAAACACATGGTAGATGATGCTTGCTGAATATGATAACAAATCGTTCAACGGCGTTGACATAAGAACACTGCACACGATCTACTCTACTGAGTGGTTCGTCAGTGCAGTAACCTTTGTTCGCCACATGATGGAGGCATTTGCCTACAAATCTATCAAATCTAACATTTACAGTTTCGCATGCTGCTCTGAAAGGGAAAGATGGGGCAAAAGGTACTGCAAGAGGGGCCAAGGAAAAAAAAACAGGGAAAATGGGAAGAGCGAAAAAGTAACAGAGGGAAAAAAGAGAAAATGCACCCTAAATTCTTATACCATCAGATGTTCTATCACAAAAATAACTAGTTATTTCTAAAATTCAGCTTCAATTCTGATACAATCAGTTGTTTTTCACAAAAATAACAACTTATAGACAAAATCACACTGTTGGACCTCAGACCTCAGACCGGCCCTGAACATGTCTGTAAAGGATGACCTCCTTACAGGAAGTACAACTCCCGAAACAGGAAGTAATGTCTGACATTCTCCGATCCACACGAAACTTATTATGTAAGTCAAGGTACCTTCCCTAAACACATTTACGGACACGCCTTTCACCCAACAGGAAGACGGCCATTTTAAAAGGACACGCCTGACATTGCGCGGGGATGCAGCTGAAAATAACCTGTACCACAAGCGGTGAATGAACGGAAGATGAGGAAGAGGACTCGTTATTAGGGTTCGAGCAACTTGGTTGCAAGAACCCTATTGAAACTGTAAAGATTATTCTTCTTCTTCTTCTTCTTCCTCTTCACCAAAGTAAATCGCGTTTTAGAGGCCCTGAACATGCCCCAAAACTCACCAATTTTTGCAAGCGCATCAGACCTGGTGTAAATTTACGTTTATTAGTGTTTCGGGGAATGTGCGTTATAAAATGAAAGTGGGCGGGGCAAATAACTGCTCCACCCCCTAAAACTTGTGGGCCTGAGGAGCACGTTTAATGTACATGCACGAAACTTGGTACACGCGTTCCTTAGGTCGGGACGGTCAAAAAAGTCAGCGTAGCCTATGCTCTAAAACGACCAGGAAAGCCGCCATCTTGGATTGAAAATTCATTTTTTGCCGATTTTGGCCATATCGCACCATCGGTATTTGAACGAACTTGTCCTAGAGCTTACATGGGATCACGTGCAAACTTGGTGAGGTCACTTTGGACAAGTTGAGGATCTAAAGTTGCTAAAAACTTTTTAATAAGTATCATGGCGTACGAGAAAGGGGCCGGCAAAGTTGGTGAAAAATTTTATTTTTCGCCACAGGCAACAAAACTCTTATAACTTTGCGATAGAAGGTCACTTCCCAACCAAATTACCTAGGGTTGATGATGGACCATTGCTGAAGAAGTCTGTGGAAAAACTGTACATTTTAAGCACAGCGCCTCCTTGTGGTAACAGAAAATACAACAAATACACAATTTCGGTAATAACTTTTACATATTTAATCGTATCAAACTCAAAATTTGTGACAATATTTAAAACACATGAAAGATGATGCGTGCTTATTATGATAACAAATGGCGCAACGGTGTTGCCATAGCAACACTGCAAAGTCAGATATTTGTGACAAAAAAACAAACTGCTACAACTTTGCGAAACTGAGTCTAATCTGAACCAAACTTGCTAGGATTGATGATAGTCCTGCCCTGAAGACACCTATATGAAAATATTCACTTACAAAAACAGCGCCCCCTTGTGACAGCAGCCACTATGACACCTGATATTTGAATGAACTTGTCCTAGAGTTTTTGTGCGATCACCTTGAAAATTAGTGAGGTCACTGTGAACAAGTTGCCGAGCATAAGTTACTGAAAGCTTTTTAAAATGTCGCTCGGTGAACGAGATAGGGGGCACCAAAGTTGGTGTTCATTCATATTTTTCACAACAAAAGGCAAAACTCTTACAACCCGTAAAACTTGTCCTCCTGAGGAGCACGTTGAATGTACATGCACGAAACTTGGTACTCACGCGTTCGTTAGGTCCAGACGGTCAAAAAAGTCAGCGTAGCCGAACCTCTAAAACTAACAGGAAAGCCGCCATTTTGGATTGAAAGTACATTTTTTGCAGATTTTGGCCATTTCGCACCAATGGTATGTGAACGCACTTGTCATAGAGCTTTAAAGGGATCACCTTCAATCTGGGTGAGGTCACTGTGAATAAGTTGAGGATCTAAAGTTATTAAAAGTTTTTTAAAATGTCACATGGTTTTTGAGATAGGGGGCGCCAAAGTTGGCGTTCATTCATATTTTTCACAACAAAAGGCGATACTCTTACAACCCGTAAAACTTGTCCTCCTGAGGAGCACGTTTAATGTACATGCACTAAACTTGGTACTCACGCGTTCCTTAGGTCAGGACGGTCAAAAAATTCAAAGCAGCCTATGCTCTAAAATGAACGGGAAAGCCGCCATCTTGGATTGAAAGTACATTTTTGCAGATTTTGGCCATTTCGCACCAATGGTATGTGAACGCACTTGTCATAGAGCTTTCATGGGATCACCTTGAAACTTTGTGAGGTCACTGTGAACAAGTTGAGGATCCAAAGGTATCAAAATCTTTTCATTAAGTATCACGGCGCACAAGAAGAAGGTCAGGAAAGTTGGCGAAAATCACGATTCCTCGCAACACACAACAATCTCTTATAACTTTGCCATGGAAGGTCAGATATTAACCAAACAAGTGACAATCGATGATGGGCCCGTGCTAAAGATGTCTATGCAAAAACTGTAAATTTTGAAAACATCGCCTCCTGGTGGTGGCAAACACTAGGAAGTCTGGTATTTCGCAACACACAACAAACTCTTATAACTTTGCCATTGAAGGTCAGATCTTAACCAAACTTGTGATGATCAATGATGGGCTTTTGCTGAAGATGCCTATGCAAAAACTGTAAATTTTGGAAACAGCGCCACCTGGTGGTAACAGAAAGTACAAGTTCACAATTTCCCTTATAACTTTAACAAATTTCCCTGTATCAAACTCAAAATTTGGGAAAACATTCAAAACACATGGTAGATGATGCGTGCCTAATATGATAACAAATTGTTCAACAGTGTTGCCATGACAAAACTGCAAAGTCAGATATTTGCGACAAAAAACAAACAGCTACCACTTTGCGAATACTATTCCAATCTGAATCAAACTTGCTAGGATTGATGATATTTAATTCCTGAAGATGCCTATATGAAAATATTCACTTTCAAAAACAGTGCCCCCTGTTGACGGCAGACAATATGACGTCTGGTATTTCGCTACAACAACAAACTCTTATAACTTTGCGATGGAAGGTCAGATCTTAACCAAACTTGTGACGATCGATGATGGGATCTTGCTGAAGATGCTTATGCAAAAACTGTACATTTTGAAAACAGCGCCTTCTGGTGGTAACAGAAAATACAATTTCACAATTTCCCTTATAACTTTAACAAATTTCATTGTATCATACTCAAAATGAATGAAAACATGTAAAACACATGGCAGATGATGCTTGCTGAATATGATAACAAATCGTTAAATGGTGTTGCCTGGCAAAAATGCAAAGGATTCCCTCAACTGAGTGGTTTGTTCATGCAGTAACCATTGTTCGCCACATGATGGAGGCATTTGCCTACAAATCTATCAAATCTAACATTTACAGTTTCTCATGCTGCTCTAATTGGGATTGTGGTATCCACTTGAAACTTCATACGTGAGACCTCAGACCCGTCCGGAACATGTCTGTAAAGCAGTAATGCCAAAGTCAAATACACGGGGGGCCAAAATAAAAAAAATGGTACAGGTGGAGGATTAAATATTTATTAGGGTTCGAGCAACAAGGTTGCAAGAACCCTCTTGAAACTGGAAGGATTATTATTATTATTATTATTATTATTCTTATTATTCCCCCAAATGAATCGCCTTTTTGAGGCCTTTCCCATACCCCAAAACTCACAGATTTTTGTGACCGCATCAATCCTGGTTTAAATTTACGTCTGAAAAAGGTTCGGGGAATGTGCGTCGAAAATTGAATGTGGGAGGGGCCAATAAGTGCGGCGCCACCTGTCCAAATTCACCATGACCAACACAAATATCGCACATGCACGAAATTCGGTACACATGTGTAGTGGGTCAGGACGAAGAAAAAATTACATTATGACCATGATCCAAACCCAACAGGAAATCCGCCATCTTGGGTTGATTGGCCATTTTTTGGCGATTTTGGCGAATTCGCAGCAATGGTATTTGAACTAACTACTCCTAGAGTTTTCGTGCGATCACCTTCAAACTTGGTGAGGTCCCTGTGGACCAGTTGAGGAGCTCACGGTATCAAAAGTTTTTTCAAATGTCACATGGCTCGCGAGATAGGGGG
This sequence comes from Solea senegalensis, assembly GCF_019176455.1. Taxonomy (NCBI): domain Eukaryota; kingdom Metazoa; phylum Chordata; class Actinopteri; order Pleuronectiformes; family Soleidae; genus Solea; species Solea senegalensis. The sequence goes on along the minus strand of NW_025321099.1, from coordinate 20,475 downwards.
CGGCAAAGTTCGTGATGATTCTGATGTTTCGCATCAGAAAAACAAAACTCTTATAACTTTGCGATGGAAGGTCCGATCCAAACCAAACTTGCTATGATTGATGATGGGCCATGGCTGAAGACGGCTATGAAAAAACGGTGAAGTTTGAAAACAGCGCCTCCTTGTGGTGAAAGAAAATACACCAAAAAAAAGTTTTTTTACGATTTCGGGAATAACTTTTACACAGATAATCGTACCGCACTCAAAATTGGTGACAACAGTCAAAACACATGGTAGATGATGCGTGATCAATATGACGAAAAATCGTTTAACGGTGTTGCCATGGCAACGGCGCAAAGTCGTATTTTTTCGACAAAAAATCAAACTGCTACAACTTCGCGAATCCTGGTCCGATCTGAACCAAACTTGCTAGGATTGATGACAGTCCGGCCCTAAAGACGTCTATATGAAAATATTCAATTTCGAAAACAGCGCCCCCTGGTGACAGCAGACAGTATGACAGCTTGTATTTCAATTATCTCCTCCTAGAGCTTTTGTGCGATCACCTTCAAACTTGGTGAGATCCATGTGGACGAATTGAGCATCAAAAGTTATCAAAAGCTTTTTAAAATATTGTATGGCGTAAGAGATAGGTGGCGCCAAAGTTGGAGATAATAATAATTTTTCACAACAGACAATGAAACTCTTATAACTTTGCGATGGAAGGTTTGATCCCAAACAAACTTGCTATAGTTGATGATGGTTAGTTGCTGAAGACGACTGTGTTGCTGAAACGGTACATTTTGAAAACAGCGCCTCCTGGTGGTGGTAGAAAATTCTAAAAAAACAAACTGTTACAACTTTGCCAATCCTGGTCCGATCTGAACCAAACTTGCAAGGATTGATGATAGTCCAGCCCTGAACACGTCTATATGAAAATATTAATTTTCAAATACAGCGCCCCCTGGTGACAGCAGACAGAATTACATTTATAGTTTTTGATGCTGCTCCAACAGGGATTGTTGTATCCACTTGAAACTTAGTATGTGGGACCCCAGACCCTTCCTCAACATGTCCGTAAAAGGTCACCTCCCTACAGGAAGTGGAACGCCCGAAACAGGAAGTAAAGTCTTACATTGTCCGATTGACACGAAACTAGATATGTGAGTTACGGGACCTTCCCTGAACATGTTTACGTAGACGCCGTTGACCGAACAGGAAGTCGGCCATTTTAAACAGGAAGTGCCCTCTAACTTTGCAGTACATTGTCCGATCTGCACAAAACCTTATATGTGACACCAGCAACCTGTCCTGAGCATGTCTGTAAAAGGTCACCTCCCTACAGGAAGTGGAACGCCCGAAACAGGAAGTAAAGTCTTACATTGTCCGATTGACACAAAACTAGATATGTGAGTTACGGGACCTTCCCTGAACATGTTTCCGGAGACGAACAGGAAGTGGGCCATTTTAAACAGGAAGTGCCCGCTAACTTTGCCGTACGTTGTCCAATTTGCACGAAACCTTATATGTCACACCAGGGACCTGTCCTGAGCATGTCTGCAAAAGATGACCTCCCAACAGGAAGTGGAATGCCCGAAACAGGAAGTAAACTCTAAGATTGTCCGATCTGCACAAAACTTGATAGGTAAGACTAGGGAACTTCCCTGAACACGTTTACGGACGCGCATTTGACCGAACAGGAAGTCGGCCATTTTAAACAGGAAGTGCCCTATAACTTCTTTGCATACCGCCGTCATCCCGGAATTTGACGACATAAAGGGACGCCATGAAAATAACTAGTACTGAAAATAACTAGTACCGCCGGTGAATGAACGGGCGAGAGCGCCAGGCGCTACAAGCCGTGGCACGGCGCATCGGCATTTGCTCGAATCCCGTTTCAGAAATCGCTGCCGCTGCAATTAGCGGCTTTTCAGTAAATTAAGTATTTATTATTATTATTATTGTTCTTATTATTCCCCCAAATGAATTGCCTTTTTGAGGCCTTTCCCATACCCCAAAACTCACAGATTTTTGTGACCGCATCAATCCTGGTGTAAATTTACGTCTGAAAAAGGTTCGGGGAATGTGCGTCGAAAATTGAATGTGGGAGGGGCCAATAAGTGCGGCGCCACCTGTCCAAATTCACCATGACCAACACAAATATCGCACATGCACGAAATTCGGTACACATGTGTAGTGGGTCAGGATGAAGAAAAAATTACATTATGACCATGATCCAAACCCAACAGGAAATCCGCCATCTTGGGTTGATTGGCGATTTTTTGGCGATTTTGGCGAATTTGCAGCAATGGTATTTGAACTAACTCCTCCTAGAGTTTTCGTGCGATCACCTTCAAACTTGGTGAGGTCCCTGTGGACCAGTTGAGGAGCTCACGGTATCAAAAGTTTTTTCAAATGTCGCATGGCGCGCGAGATAGGGGGCGGCAAATTTCGTGATGATTCTGATGTTTCGCATCAGAAAAACAAAACTCTTATAACTTTGCGATGGAAGGTCCGATCCGAACCAAACTTGCTATGATTGATGATGGGCCATGGCTGAAGACGTCTATGAAAAAACGGTGAAGTTTGAAAACAGCGCCTCCTTGTGGTGAAAGAAAATACACAAAAAAATTGTATTTCAATTATCTCCTCCTAGAGCTTTTGTGCGATCACCTTCAAACTTGGTGAGATCAATGTGGACGAGTTGAGCATCAAAAGTTATCAAAAGCTTTTTAAAATATTGTATGGCGTACGAGATAGGGGGCGCCAAAGTTGGAGATAATAATAATTTTTCACAACAGACAGTGAAACTCTTATAACTTTGCGATGGAAGGTCTGATCCCAACCAAACTTGCTATAGTTGATGATGGTTAGTTCCTGAAGACGACTGTGTTGCTGAAACGGTACATTTTGAAAACAGCGCCTCCTGGTGGTGGTAGAAAATTCTAAAAAAACAAACTGTAACAACTTTGCCAATCCTGGTCCGAGCTGAACCAAACTTGCAAGGATTGATGACAGTCCGGCCCTGAACACGTCTATATGAAAATATTAATTTTCAAATACAGCGCCCCCTGGTGACAGCAGACAGAATTACATTTATAGTTTTTGATGCTGCTCCAACAGGGATTGTTGTATCCACTTGAAACTTAGTATGTGGGACCCCAGACCCTTCCTCAACATGTCCGTAAAAGGTCACCTCCCTACAGGAAGTGGAACGCCCGAAACAGGAAGTAAAGTCTTACATTGTCCGATTGACACGAAACTAGATATGTGAGTTACGGGACCTTCCCTGAACATGTTTACATAGACGCCGTTGACCATTGATCATTGTCCAATTTGCATGAAACCTTATATGTCACACCAGGGACCTGTCCTGAGCATGTCTGCAAAAGATGACCTCCCAACAGGAAGTGGAATGCCCGAAACAGGAAGTCAACTCTAAGATTGTCCGATCTGCACAAAACTTGATATGTAAGACAAGGGAACTTCCCTGAACACGTTTACGGACGCGCATTTGACCGAACAGGAAGTCGGCCATTTTAAACAGGAAGTGCCCTATAACGTTGCCATACGTTGCCTATCCCCTTCGAAATTTGGAACGACATGCGCGGGGACGCCGCTGAAAATAACTAGTACTGAAAATAACTAGTACCGTGCGCGGTGAATGAACGGGTAAGAGTGCGAGGCGCGCGAGGAGGCGTGGCACACGGCGACTTGCGCGGGTCGGCTCGAACCCGGTCAGAACCGCGCGCGGTACTAGTTATTTTCATTTATAGATGAATCCCAAGCCCCATCAGAGCTGTCATGTCATTTTTATTTTTAAGTAGCTGAAATTATTCTGTAAATAAATAATTAATTAAATTAAATTAAATTAAATTAAATTAAATTAAATTAAATTATTATTTGTACATTCAGACGAGCGTGCACCCTTTATTATTTGGTGTACTCGCAATATGCCTGTACGCACGCCTATCGCACGCATATTTTTCGGTCTTTATGCAGGCATAGGCAACACGGTTAAGGCGTTTTAGTAGTGTGCTGGCATAAAATCCCCCCTATAATGCACACGTGCGCGCACACACACAGCATCACTGTACACACATGCGCACACACAGCATCACTGTACACACGCGCACACACAGCATCACTGTACACTAGAGCTGCAGCTCACGATTATTTTCATAATCGATTAATCTGTCGATTATTTTCTCGATTAATCGGTCCATAAAATATCAGAAAACGTTAAAAAATGTTGATCGGTGTTTGTCAAACCTGGATGATGTTCTCAAATGTCTTGTTTTGTCCACAAACCAAAATGATTGATTTCTTTGTTATCCAGAGCAAATAAATATTATAATATTCATATCTAAGAAGTTTAAACAATTGAAAATCTTGTTTTAATCATGAAAAAAGCTTCAAACCGATTCATCGATTATCAAAATAGTTGTTGATTAATTTAGAAATCGATTAATCAACTATTAATCGATTAATTGTTTCAGCTCTACTGTACACACGCGCACACAGCGTCACTGTACACACACGCACACAGCATCACTGTACACACACGCACACAGCATCACTGTACACACACACAATGAGACATAAACTGAGAAACAAAATAGTGACCACCAGAAAACGATTTCTCTTTTAAATATAAATTAAAAAATAATTTCTTTGGAGCAGAATGTAATATATTATCTCCTCCATTGTTGAACACAAACAGCAGTTTCGGCACATTTGCCGAGTCATGGTTTGATCCTGTGGTTCATTATGGTGTGAAAATTAGTGTTTTAAGGCAGGTTTTTAAAAAGCACCTGTTCAGTTTTATAGAAAAAAGGGCAGAAACAACAAAAACCTCAACATTATATTCTGGATGATGAATGGAGGTGATTATGATTTAAAATGGACGTTCACAACAGTTTGTGGTTCTTCATCAGTTTCCGGCAAAAAGCAGTGAAAATATGAAAGTGTCCACATGACAACAGGGAAAGTGGACTTTATTTCCCTCGCTCCATCCATCACTACATCTCTACATGTCTGACCATGTGACCGTGTGTGCGTTAAGAGTGACGATGGCGGGTTTGTCCTCCATAATGACTTAATTGAGGTGGTTAACACTTTGAGGATAATGAGAGCCTCTAGACCATAACAGACCCAGGAGTAAGAGCTCACACACACACACGCGCACACCAGAGTCCGAAGAGAAAATCAGTGATTTTAGCTGGCCGGGACACAGGAGCTGCTGGTCTACTGCTGCCTTGTGTGGTCACTTTGTGTCACTGAGGTAAAGCTGAAGTGTCAGACATTTGAACTTAGTGATGGAGGCAGCAGTGGATCAACAACTCCTGTGTGCTGTGATGTTAAAATCACAGCACACAGGAGTTGCGCTGTTTCAGACCAAAATCACACCCGCAGAATGTGGACTGTGTTGTGATTGGCCAGCCAACGAGAGCTTTCCCACTGTCCTGTGATTGGCCAGGTACCTGGAAGTGACGTAATAGATAGGCCAGCTCTTAGATACACAGCTCCCCCTCTGGCACGGTGGATGCTCTGCATCTCAGCAGCTACAACGAGAGTAGTTCTTCTTCTTCTGCGGTTGAATGTACGCAACAGGATGTGCCCGAACTAGTGCCGCACCAGGAGACGCTACGGTGGTGAGGATTTCTGATGACGACATCAAATTAAGGAAGTGCCGTCCGCTTCGCAGAGCCCAGGAAAACAATACAATACTATTTTCTCAGCAGTGGTCGAATTGTTTGTTCTGAAACTTTAGGGTTTCATAAACGAGGTAATGACGCAGATACACACACAAACGCAGCGTTAATTGGAGCTTCCGGTCTATGTGGCCTTTAAATGTGAATATTTTCTACTTTCTGTCATTCTTCAGCCTTGCTCCATAAAAACAAATAAATCATTAAAACTGAATAATTTTGAGCTCTTGGACAAAAACAAAACACATTCAGAAGAGCAATATTTTCTTCCTGACGTCTTCAGAGACAGAGACAGCAGTGGATTATGGGAAGAGTTGTTCTACATGACCTGAGAGTTTGTCTGCACATGGAAGAGCAGTAGCATCCCATAGGAAACAGGGACAACTGCCACATATTCTGGGTTTAATATAATTATTTATTTCACTAAGTGCTCCTGACTGAAGTGGGCTTTGAAGAAGCCTGACATCTTCTGGTAAACCGACCTGTTTATGAGAATTCCTCTGAGATGTAAAACAAATCCACTCAGATTCCAGGACATTCCAGGAGTTTCACACACTCGCTCACTCACTCACTCACACTGCAGACTGCAGTTTGTAAACCACTCACTCTCCCACACTAAAGTCCATAGAGAAAATCAGTGATTTTAGCTGGCAGGGACACAGGAGCTGCTGGTCTACTGCTGCCTCGTGTGGTCACTTTGTGTCATTGACGTAAAGTAAAATTCAGATTCTGAATGCCGAATTTTACAAAATAAGACAGTTGAACTTAGTGATGGAGGCAGCAGTGGATCAACAACTCCTGTGTGCTGTGATGTTAAAATCATATCAGTGAAATCTTATAATCGATTACTTAATTAACTGCAACTATTTTTATGATACATTTTTTAGTTTGGGTGTTTGTTTTTCACCTTCTTAAATGGGAATATTTTCTTTTTTCATATAACAAAGAAATCAGTATAAATAATAAAAAAAAAATGTGGTTTGGTTCGGAGAAACACTGATTTACATTTTCTGGACCAAACAACAAACAGATCATCGAGAAAATGATCGTCGAATTTATGATGATGAAAATAATGAGTTTGTTAGTTGTGAAAATCTAATAGAGAAAATTTTTGATTTTCTGATTATCTCTATGGGGTTTGGTGTGGGTGAGTGATTTACATAGATTAGTTTACCCCAAAAACCAAGAAAAACCACTCACTCTCCAACACCAAACACCACTTTTACAGACCCACCTCTTCTCTGTGGCTTCACTCCAATAAAGAACAGTCAACCTCGGGCATTTGACCTTTTTATTACCTAATTATGTCACTATTTCACTTTTATGTTTGTATGTTGCTGTGTCTTTAACTCTGTCAAACCCTGGTTGTTTTTAAATGTGCTATAGAAAATAAAGTTGACTTGAAACAACTCTATATAGTTTCAGGTAAAGTAAACACAGGTGAGACAGGTGTCAGGTGTGAGGAGTGACGTGTGTTTGTGCCACACTCCTACACTGACAGTGAACGCATCACTGCACTTCTTTTTCTTTTCTTTTTTTTACACAACAATCTTTAACCTCAATTCTGGTGACTTTCATATAATTAGCATTAGCCAAAAATAAGACATGAAACACACACACACACACAGACACACACACACACACACACACACACACACACAGGGAGTGATGTACCGGCTGGCATCCTGGTGCTGCCCGGGTGAACCGCAGTGTGTGTGTAGGTCACTTCAGTCCAGTCAGTTAGCCTCCATGTAGCTTCTCCTTCCTCCTGTCTTCACCTTCACCTGACATCAGTCTCGAGTCTGTGACGACAGAACACACGTTTAACCTCAAACACACACACACACACACACACACACACACACACACACAGCGAACGTCCCCGTTAAAAGGCTAACGCCGTCACACTGACGAACAGCCCCGGTACACACACGTAAACACGGCGGGCGCTGTTAGCCGCCGCGGATAACAACGGCTCACAGTAGGAGGCGACACTGCGGCGGAGACGGCGCCGACATGAGTGACACATTCCTGGTCAGATAAGTGAAAACACAGCGACATACCTGCGGAGGAAGAACAGCGGCAGATGGAGCAACAGAGAACACACACACACTTTGAACACGTTACTACACTTGTGACTGCTTTACGGTCGGTCGGTCGGTCTCTCTCTCTCTCTCTCTCTCTCTCTCTCTCTCTCACACACACACACACACACACACAACACGGAAGTGTCAGTCCGCCAGCGTGCGCGCGTGTGCTTCTGACAGCTAACTATGGTGTCAAACACACATACATATGTGTTTTATAAGTGTACAAAAATAAGCTTTTGTTTTTGTGTGTGTATTTAAATTGTCCTGTACTTGTCTTGTCCTGTATTTTTCATAATATACTGCATATACACATATTTTACAGATAGATAAGCTAACTTGTAGCTAATGTAAAAGACATGTATATATGTTACAACTGTTATGTTCATGCTTGAGAAAACCTGCCTGGCATGAATAAAGTCACGTGGATATAACTACATGTGGACAGGACTCTAAACGTGTTCTTCTTCATGTACACATAGGCTTGACATTGGCTATGGCCTTCAACTCTAAATAGTACATTTTCTAAAACTACTACAGGAGCCACTGCAGAGGGGCTGAAGAAAACAAAACAGGAAGTTAAAAAAAACAGGAAGTGAGGAAATCATGTCATGAAGTTACAGAGGAAACAAATAAATACATACGTATATGTATATAAATATGTGTGTGTGATTCACTTTAAACCAGAACATGTTCTAATAAGACACATTTGTTTTAAACCAAACAGATGTTAATTAACCAGAACGTGTGTGTGTAAGTGCTGGCTGGTTGTGCTTTTTAAGCTGTTAAGGACTTTTGCTGGGTCGTCCAACAGAATTAGAGATGATTAAAGGCTTAGGCCCTGACAGACGGCCATGTCAACACGTGGGTGGAGTCAAATGACTGACAGCTGGGCAGAGCCGGCCCTGGGCATAGGCAGTATAGGCAAATGCTAGGGGCGCCGTCATCCGCAGGGGGCGCCGAAAACGTATTATAAAAAAAAGTATTATAAATACTACTTTTTTTTTTTCTTTTTTTTTTTACCAGTGCCATTATTACTATTATTTCGAAACATTATATAAGCCCACAGCAACATAAAGTCATAGAAAGGCTATTAAATAATGCAGAAGCCTTTTTTCTGGGTGCAATGAGCCTTTGCGCTGTGTGAGGGGGGCGGGGTCAAGAGTCCAGCTGCCTGAATCCGACAAGACCGTGACCCAGAGACGAAGAAAAAGATTAATGACACTGTATCGGAATTATGTCCAAAAGACTGAAGCCACCCGGCGCCCAAGGAAGGAAAAGAAGGAAAGAAGAGGAAGAAAAACGTGAAAAAGATAGAGGTACAGTAATGTCAATGTGATGAAGTTCATGAAATTACTGGTTTAATGCATCGTAGTTACCGTTGTTGGAGCAGAGTGTTAGCTTGCTAGCTTACTTCAGACGATAGTGACATTGTTTAATAATCAATAAATAGCTGAGTCGACGCGTGTTAATGTTACTCCACCTTAAATTCATCAGGGACGTTTGGAAACTTAACGTTAGGCCTGTTCAGGTGTTATTTTACAGGTGTCTTTCCTGCTTGTATGTCAGTTAAAATGCTTTTAGTTGTCCATCCCCTTTGTAATAGTAAGCCTTTGGTTTTATGTGTCACAGTTTATGTTTGTTAAAGTTAAAGTGCAGTTAAAGTGTATTACTGTTAATATTTCATACCTTAGCTTTCCCATATCATTCATAGGCTATATATACATATATTTATATATATATTAATTTCACTGCACTATACTGGTTTTTGCACTCTGGTTAGACTGAATTGCATTGCAATGACAATAAAGTTGAATGAATCTCATCACATTTTCATTATTAGTCTATATTAGTCTCATGTATAGCACACCATGCATCTGTTTTTTTTATTAAAATGTAACATGCAGTCGTAACATATACTTCTCTTCTCTCTTCAGATGCACTTTTAAAATATTTCAGCACCACCCCCAGTGACACAGCATCAGGTGCTCCTGTCCGGTCGACCTCTGCACAGCCCAGTGATACAGCATCAGGTGCTCCTGTCCTTTTTAATTTTATCACTTGTTTCTTTCTTTAGTTTTTATTTGGTGTGATATTTTTTACTCAAAGAAATACAATTTTGAAAACACAGTTTCTGTGTGATTGTATGAAAGTTGATTGTGAAATTGACTGCTGCGTTGCAAGGGGGCACCAGCTAAAATCTTGCCTAGGGCACCAAATTACTCAGGGCAGCTGGGGCCCGTTTCAGAAAGCAGGTTCAACAAACTCTGAGTTAACTTAACTCTAAATTGACCGACTCTGAGCTGTCAAACGCTGAGTTTTGGGTTTCAGAACAGCTGATCAGCATTAGTTCAATCATCTCTGAGTATGTTCACTGAGTTTGTTCACTGAGTATGTTCCACAAGCGTGTGCGTTGGGAATGAAAAAAGCAATCATCAATGGATAGCTCTGGATGGCTCTGATACTACGATTCACCATGGAAATGGGTAAACAAAGAGCACAGCCTCCATTTTAATCTAGTTGAGCAGAAAGATTAACACATCAGTGACCATGACATTTATGTGAAGAGAGGATAAATATCAAAATATCAGTATCAATAAATGAACACTATTACATTTTATACAGCGTAATCCACTCATTCATCATTTAACTTTCATTTCATTAATGGATGTTGAAATGCTGCAGTCCTACCATATGTTACATTTGATTTGATATTTATTCAGCTGTAACCTGACGAGACACAAACTGAAGATGAGAATATGGATCAAACTGAGAAAACATACTTACTTATGGACCTATAAATATAAAGTCCAACTGAAGTGTCCATGTTCAAACTGACTCACTTGTTTTGACTCTATTTTACATTAAAACATTTTGCTTAACACTATTTCATGACTATATTTCCACATGTAAATATAAACACAGTCACTGAAATGCTGTCAAAGATTAAGATTTTGTCTGCAGCTAGATTCAAAAAGTCACTTCTAAACTACAGTGGTATAGTGTTTCCAGCTGCATCAGAAATATTCACATCATCATGATGTGAAATATGAAAGGAAGATTTCACAACCAAGACACATGATGTCTACAGTACCAGAGGGTGTCTACAGTCATGATGAGCCGACAGTAACACAGAGTCTTAATGTGCCCACAGTCACAGTGTTGGTACCAGGGGGTTCTCAGCCCCCTTAATGAGCCATTAGCTCCCCTTGAAAAAACTGATTTGTGAGATTTTGGGGGCGTCTCTAAAATATTGGCAAAATATTGTTTTTTGATTGATTTGATTCAGATGTGATGTGTGTGTGGAGGTTGGATATGTGTCGATATGTGCTGACTTAAGACAAGTAGATGTACAGTCTTGTAATAATGGATGTGTTGAGTTGAGTGTGTACTTTTTTTGTAGTGGAAATGCAACTTAAACCGAGGAGAGCCGGTGGAAAAACCCCGCTCTGAGGCACACGCAAGTGTCTATCAAAGAGTCCTTTAATGACTCTGAACAGAGAATTGGTCGGAGTGAACGCGACTGATTCACTACTCACAAGTGTGGTTGTTAATCGTTTGTTTTTCATAGTCTAATTCCACACAGAATCAATATTTTATATGGACTTATTCTAGGCAAGGGCCTTGCTATGCTTGCGTCGCCATTTTGTACAAACAAGCAAAAATTTTGTTTTATTACTGTATCCATCAAACATAGCAGGTGTGAGCAGTGACGACTTTGATGTTGTTTAAATGAGAAATTATAGAGATATCAGGAGAAATGTGGCATCTATATATACATATATACTGTATGTATATATGTATACATATATGCACATATATACTGTATATATATATATATATATACAGTGGGTACGGAAAGTATTCAGACCCCTTTTTTTTATTTTTTCTCTTTGTTTCATTGCAGCCATTTGCTAAAATCAAAAAAGTTCATTTTATCTCTCATTAATGTACACTCAGCACCCCATCTTGACAGAAAAAAAACAGAAATGTAGAAATTTTTGCAAATTTATTAAAAAAGAAAAACTGAAATATCACATGGTCATAAGTATTCAGACCCTTTGCTGTGACACTCATATTTAACTCACATGCTGTTCATTTCCTCTGATTGTCCTTGAGATGGTTCTGCTCCTTCACTGGAGTCCAGCTGTGTTTAATTAAACTGATTGGACTTGGTTAGGAAAGGCACACACCTGTCTATATAAGACCTTACAGCTCACAGTGCATGTCAGAGCAAATGAGAATCATGAGGTCGAAGGAACTGCCCAAGGAGCTCAGAGACAGAATTGTGGCAAGGCACAGATCTGGCCAAGGTTACAAAATAATTTCTGAAGCACTCAAGGTTCCTAAGAGCACAGTGGCCTCCATAATCCTTGGAAGAAGTTTGGGAAGACCAGAACTCTTCTAGACCTGGCTGTCCAGCCAAACTTAGCAATCGTGGGAGAAGAGCCTTGGTGAGAGAGGTAAAGAAGAACCCAAAGATCACTGTGGATGAGCTCCAGAGATGCAGTAGGGAGATGGGAGAAAGTTCCACAAAGTCAACTATCCCACCAGTCGGGGCTTTATGGCAGAGTGGCCCGACGGAAGCCTCTCCTCAGTGCAAGACATATGAAAGCCCGCATAGAGTTTGCCAAAAAACACACAGACTCCCAGACTATGAGAAATAAGATTCTCTGGTCTGATGAGACCAAGATTGAACTTTTTGGCGTTAATTCTAAGTGGTATGTGTGGAGAAAAACAGGCACTGCTCATCACCTGCCCAATACAATCCCAACAGTTAAACATGCTGGTGGCAGCATCATGCTATGGGGGTGTTTTTCAGCTGCAGGGACAGGACGACTGGTTGGAATTCAAGGAAAGATGAATGCGGCCAAGTACAGAGATATCCTGGAAGAAAACCTCTTCCAGAGTGCTCAGGACCTCAGACTGGGCCGAAGATTCACCTTCCAACAAGACAATGGCCCTAAGCACACAGCTAAAATAACGAAGGAGTGGCTTCAGAACCACTCTGTGACCATTCTTGACTGGCCCAGCCAGAGCCCTGACCTAAACCCAATTGAGCATCTCTGGACAGACCTGAAAATGGCTGTCCACCAACGTTCACCATCCAACCTGACAGAACTGGAGAGGATCTGCAAGGAAGAATGGCAGAGGATCCCCAAATCCAGGTGTGAAAAACTTGTTGCATCATTCCCAAGAAGACTCATGGCTGTACGAGCTCAAAAGGGTGCTTCTACTCAATACTGAGCAAAGGGTCTGAATACTTATGACCATGTGATATTTCAGTTTTTCTTTTTTAATAAATTTGCAAAAATTTCTACATTTCTGTTTTTTTTCTGTCAAGATGTGGTGCTGAGTGTACATTAATGAAAAATAAAATGAACTTTTTTGATTTGAAAATGGCTGCAATGAAACAAAGAGTGAAAAATTTAAAGGGGTCTGAATACTTTCCGTACCCACTGTATATGCTGTATGTATATATATATGACGAGTCGGTGGACAGCAGTAGTACAGCTCAGCTGATGGTCTTTATCAGGATGGTGTTTGGTGATTTCTCCACAAAAGAAGAACTTCTGACACTACTGCCCTTAAAGACAACTACAAGGGGAATTGACATTTATAACGCGGTGAATAAGGTTTGGTGGAGAAAAAGGTACTGCTGGAGAAGCTTCTATCACTGACTACAGATGTCCTAGGACTGTTGTAGAAGTGATCATTTGAAGATGTTCAATTTGAAAAACACTTGCACTTAGAGAAAATATAGAAATAAAGCGCGGCATATTGATATTTATTTGTTTCCTATCTTGTTAAATCATTGTTGATATTTATTATGAGAAATCTAGCTGAATATAATTAATTATTAATAATAACATATAGTTAAAGGTAAATTGAGCAAATTGGCTATTTCAGAAGTGTGTATCATACTGGTAGCCCTTTGCCTTAATCGGTACCCAGGAAGTAGCTCTCGGTTTCAAAAAGGTTAGTGACCCCTGGGCTACATGCTATATATATCACTAAACGAGCCGCCAAAGTCAAGAGTCTGGGCAACCCTAACCCTAAACCCTGTTTAGAGTCGCATGAAGCTGATACACTTAATCAACAGTGTGTGGACTCGTTTGACGATGATTTGAATGTAAACAAATGTTTGTTTGTGTTTAAAGGTTACGTAGTGCAGCTTTACAGTAGAAGCTCAGACTCTCCTTACACTCTGTCTCTGTCCTCACACGCTGCTTCTTTGATCTTATTTCACAGACACGTCCGTGTGTTTGAGTGGACGCAAAAATCAATTCCCCTGTTTTTTTCAGTCCTCTGTGTTTTCTTATCTACATTGTATCGGCGCCGAGTCGTCGTTTGATTTCCTGTTCCTGAGCTAGTTGACATTTACTTCACAAACCCTTGACATTTGGAAAAAGGAGCTCCCTGTGTGAGCGCTGTGTGAGTGCACTTGTCTCACACACACTCACACACACATTAAGCAGCCTTTGTGTGGCGCAGCTGGACGTTCAGATCGGCTACTGCTGCTGCTGCTCATCACAAAACAGACTCTGACTGAGTTCAGATTGAAATTGATGTGTTTCCTCCGTAGAACTCAACTTTGTACGGGAAAAGACAAAGAGCCACCGTCTGAAATCTGCCAATAAATCAATACGTCTGATTGATTCAGAGCAGAGGTCTCAAACCCGCAGCCCTCCACTTATTATCAAGTCACAAAGACTTGTTTTGAATCACAAATACATTTAATTTTATATACTTTATTAATCCACTAGAGAAATTATTTCTCTGCATTTGATCCATCCTAGAATTAGGAGCAGTGGGCAGCCACACTGAGTAGCGCCCAGGGAGCAATGGGGGTTGGGTACCTTGCTCATGCACCGGCAACCCTCCAGTTACAAGCCAAGTTCCCTTTCCACTTGGCTACAGGCTGCCCATTTATTTACAGTTCCATATCAAAACAGACACTTTTATTTTGAAATTCTTTGAAATATCGTAACAAAAACTGATTTAATTGCGATTTAATTTTAGGGAAATTTTATGCAAATTTTACCCAGACTTCCTCTCACTTCATCACCCCCTCCTGACCAGACGAGGCACTGCGTGGGCCCCCCCAAGTCATTTGAGTTCACCCTTAGTGGTTACATGGCACGGATCTGTGCCGCAGGTGCACCCTGGGTAAATTGCTGTGGGAATAATACACAACTCCTGATCTGGATATCCTGGTGGTATATCACATATACATAAAAGAAAACCATGGGAGTTTGTGATAATTGTGCAGAAGTTACAAAATAAACAGTTTTTAAGTATAAATTTCATTTTGCCTTGGTTGTGCTGGAAAATAAGGGACATAAGACATAATATTGCACATCTTTAAAGCCTCTGTAAATAAGGTTTTACAAAAGCCTAAACACTCTGTTCTGTGTTCTAGAGACTGTGGTGTCTTGTTTTAACAGAATGAGAATTTGTTTTATTTACACACACACACCGAGAGTGAGTCTCTGTGTCTGAGGCTGGTACTCAGCAGCAGGGGGCGCTCACGGCACAGTCAGCTGTGTCTCACACACCTTTATGACACCTGGGTCACATGACGTCCCGATGCTCTTCTGCATCACCACATGTCAGATTCCTTCACTCAGAGTTCTTCGTCCTCCTCCTCCTCTTGTTGTTGCACCTGATGAACAGCTGATTGTCTGGCGTTCCCGTCTGTGGGCGTCTGTTCTCTGGCAGCCTCGACGCTGCTGTTTTCATCCGTCTCCATTCAACCGCTCTCCCTTGCTGGCTGGTGCTCGCACACACATACACACACACACACCAACTGCTCCCATCAGGAGAGTGTGATTGATGCACCGCTTGTATAAAAGCTCCAGCGATGACTCATCGACTCCCTGCCGCGTTGTCTGCTGCAGTGACAGAGGGTGTGAGCGTCTGTTGTTTAAGAAAATACTTTTCTCCTTCTACTCCATTTCTCTCTCTCTCTCTGTCTGCAGCCTGACAAGTTTCTGATCACTAATCAATCACTTTTGTTCCCGATCAGAACCTGGAATTAACATATGTCCACATCGATCCGGACCCATGCGGCCACTGTGTGAACACACACACACACACTCGTTATGAGGTGATCACCTGACACGATTATCGACAGTAGCGTACCGTGGGGTTTCAGTCAGGGCCTTCAGTAAAAAACACGCACACGTCAGGAGTCTAAAACCATGACTTCATAAAGATCGATGTAGCACAAGTGTTTATTGGTAATGGACGTTGTCTATGAAAAAAGTATAAAAAATATAGTTAGAAATCTGTGATCTTGTGAAAGACTGGGGGGGCGACTCTAGTCCTCGCTAGAGTCGCCCCCCAAGGCAGTTTATAACGTCAGTTTTTCAGCCTCTTATTCGTCTTGTTACGAAATCACTTTACTTCTCTAGTGTGGACGAGAAGATCTGAGCCACTGCGATAATTTGCTCTGGTCAAAGGTCGGAAACTAGCAACGCACAGGAAAAAGATCGGAAGATTAAAACATGAACAACTTCAAGAAGAATGTAGGTGAGAAAATCTAGCACGAGTGTTTATGGCCGTCTTCAATAAAAAAGTAAAATATAGACGTTAAAGGAATCTGTGATCTTGTAAATGACCAGCAGGGGGAGACTCTAGTCCTCACTTCATTTATGACATATGTGAGATACGATGTCATATCTCATAATTCTGACTTTTTATTGAATAATTTATATTCACACTTTGACATTTTCTTGTAATTCTGATCATTTTAACCTTTGTGTTCATAATTAATTACATTTTTATATCATAATTATGAAATTTGATATCTCATTAGTATACAGTAACTTATTACATTCTTCTCATCACTGATTTCATCACTGAACCAGGTCACCAGGTGGATAATCTGGTGGAGAGGTCAGGATTATTGGCTGTTTAGCTGTTTGAAACATTGGCTGGCTGGTTGGTTAGTTGGTTGAAAGGTTGATTCGATGTTGGTTAGTTGAAAATTTGGTTGGTTAGTTGGCTGATTGGTTGGTTGCTTAATTGGTTAACTGGTTGGTTAGTTGGATTATTAGCTGTTTGGTTGGTAATCTGGTTGACAGGTTGGTTGGTATACTGGATAGTTGTGTGAATTGCTGTTGCTTTGTTGGTTGGTTAACCCCTGTTGATTGTAATTTCAGAAAATCTTCAGGTAAAGCCCCCAAAATGTTATCATGTCTCTCTCTCTCTTTCTCTCTCTCACTCTCTGAGATGGTGGAGTGTGTGTGGAGCTGAGAACGTTCGAGGTTTTTTCGTGAGAAAATCCTTGAAATGATCTTTGAGTTTTACGTGGTTCTTGTTAGGGTTCGAGCAACAAGGGTTGCAAGAACCCTATTGAAACTGGAAGGATTATTATTAGGGACCGAGCACTCACACAGTGTGCGAGGACCTATTGTAATTCGAGCAACATGGACGAGCATTTACAAGTTTCGTAACTGAACGAACTACAGTTCATTGTAGCAACACAGAAAATGCGTCAAATTGTTCCAGACCCATCCAAGATAAAAAGTTATAGGAAGCTTTCGCAGATTCAAAGGGGCGTGGCCACGGCAGCCATCGGAATTTTGGTGAATTTCGGCGGCTCGCCACAAAACAGGAAGTGTGCTATAACTTCGCCACACATTCGCCGATCGGCACAAAACTTTATACGTGACACGAGACACCGCCCCTGAACACGTCTACAAATGAGAACTTGACCCCAACGCGATGTCGGCCATTTTGAATTGCGCGTTTCGCCGCTAAACAAGAAGTGCCCTGTAACTTCACCAAAAATTGACCAACCATCCCAAAACTTGATATGTGAGACCAAGGGCCCGCCCTGAACACGTCTGCAAGACATGACCTGCACACAGGAAGTAGGTTGCCCGAAACAGGAAGTGCCCATTAACTCCGCCAAACATAGACCAATCGGCCCAAAATTTGATATGTGGTACCAAGGGCCTGCCCTGAACACATCTGCAAGACATCACCTGCACACAGGAAGTAGGTCTTCCCAGACAGGAAGTGACCCGTAGCATTGCCATACGTCGACCAATCTGCAATAAACTTCACATGCGAGATAAGTAACCCGGCCAGAGCCCACGTTATACATGACATGCCGGTAGAGGGTTGCGGCCGCGAGGTCCCGTACAACGCTGCTTGCAGCTTTAATTATTAGGGACCGAGCACTCACACAGTGTGCGAGGACCTATTGTAATTCGAGCAACATGGACCAAGCACTAACAAAGCAGTGTGCAAGGACCTAGGACCGTGCACAAACACAGTAGTGTGCAAGGACCGAGGACCGGGCACGCACACAGCGCACGTGGGGGACATATTGTTATTCTAGGAATTATTATTATTATTAGGGTTCGAGCAACAAGGTTGCAAGAACCCTCTTGAAACTGGAAGGATTATTATTATTATTATTATTCTTATTATTCCCCCAAATGAATCGCCTTTTTGAGGCCTTTCCCATACCCCAAAACTCACCAATTTTTGTGACCGCATCAATCCTGGTGTAAATTTACGTCTGAAAAAGGTTCGGGGAATGTGCGTTGAAAATTGAATGTGGGAGGGGCCAATAAGTGCGGCGCCACCTGTCCAAATTCACCATGACCAACACAAATATCGCACATGCACGAAATTCGGTACACATGTGTAGTGGGTCAGGATGAAGAAAAAATTACATTATGACCATGATCCAAACCCAACAGGAAATCCGCCATCTTGGGTTGATTGGCGATTTTTTGGCGATTTTGGCGAATTCGCAGCAATGGTATTTGAACTAACTCCTCCTAGAGTTTTCGTGCGATCACCTTCAAACTTGGTGAGGTCCCTGTGGACCAGTTGAGGAGCTCACGGTATCAAAAGTTTTTTCAAATGTCACATGGCGCGCGAGATAGGGGGCGGCAAAGTTCGTGATGATTCTGATGTTTCGCATCAGAAAAACAAAACTCTTATAACTTTGCGATGGAAGGTCCGATCCAAACCAAACTTGCTATGATTGATGATGGGCCATGGCTGAAGACGTCTATGAAAAAACGGTGAAGTTTGAAAACAGCGCCTCCTTGTGGTGAAAGAAAATACACCAAAAAAAAGTTTTTTTACGATTTCGGGAATAACTTTTACACAGATAATCGTACCGCACTCAAAATTGGTGACAACAGTCAAAACACATGGTAGATGATGTGTGATCAATATGACGACGAATCGTTTAACGGTGTTGCCATGGCAACGACGCAAAGTCGGATTTTTGGGACAAAAAATCAAACTGCTACAACTTCGCGAATCCTGGTCCGATCTGAACCAAACTTGCTAGGATTGATGACAGTCCGGCCCTAAAGACGTCTATATGAAAATATTCAATTTCGAAAACAGCGCCCCCTGGTGACAGCAGACAGTATGACAGCTTGTATTTCAATTATCTCCTCCTAGAGCTTTTGTGCGATCACCTTCAAACTTGGTGAGATCAATGTGGACGAGTTGAGCATCAAAAGTTATCAAAAGCTTTTCAAAATATTGTATGGCGTACGAGATAGGGGGCGCCAAAGTTGGAGATAATAATAATTTTTCACAACAGACAATGAAACTCTTATAACTTTGCGATGGAAGGTCTGATCCCAACCAAACTTGCTATAGTTGATGATGGTTAGTTGCTGAAGACGACTGTGTTGCTGAAACGGTACATTTTGAAAACAGCGCCTCCTGGTGGTGGTAGAAAATTCTAAAAAAACAAACTGTTACAACTTTGCCAATCCTGGTCAGATCTGAACCAAACTTGCAAGGATTGATGACAGTCCGGCCCTGAACACGTCTATATGAAAATATTAATTTTCAAATACAGCGCCCCCTGGTGACAGCAGACAGACTTACATTTATAGTTTTTGATGCTGCTCCAACAGGGATTGTTGTATCCACTTGAAACTTAGTATGTGGGACCCCAGACCCTTCCTCAACATGTCCGTAAAAGGTCACCTCCCTACAGGAAGTGGAACGCCCAAAACAGGAAGTAAAGTCTTACATTGTCCGATTGACACGAAACTAGATATGTGAGTTACGGGACCTTCCCTGATCATGTTTACGGAGACGCCGTTGACCGAACAGGAAGTCGGCCATTTTAAACAGGAAGTGCCCTCTAACTTTGCAGTACATTGTCCCATCTGCACAAAACCTTATATGTGACACCAGCAACCTGTCCTGAGCATGTCTGTAAAAGGTCACCTCCCTACAGGAAGTGGAACGCCCGAAACAGGAAGTAAAGTCTTGCATTGTCCGATTGACACAAAACTAGATATGTGAGTTACAGGACCTTCCCTGAACATGTTTCCAGAGACGAACAGGAAGTTGGCCATTTTAAACAGGAAGTGCCCGCTAACTTTGCCGTACGTTGTCCAATTTGCACGAAACCTTATATGTGACACCAGGGACCTGTCCTGAGCATGTCTGAAAAAGATGACCTCCCAACAGGAAGTGGAATGCCCAAAACAGGAAGTAAACTCTAAGATTGTCCGATCTGCACAAAACTTGATATGTAAGACAAGGGAACTTCCCTGAACACGTTTACGGACGCGCATTTGACCGAACAGGAAGTCGGCCATTTTAAACAGGAAGTGCCCTATAACTTTGCCATACGTTGCCGATCCCCCCCGAAATTTGGATCGACATGTGCGGAGACGCCGCTGAAAATAACT